>NC_060275.1:85471196-85587738 GCF_021613505.1 Equus quagga
AACTAGGAAGGCCTCACACATTAAGCTGTGACTCCAAAGATTACACCCTCAGGATAAGGTGGATAGAACCAAGTCCACCACTTTCCCCAGGTGAAATGCAGGGAACATTTCTTCGGCACTAAGCTGAACAGGACAGACTGAGAGATGGTAAAACACCAGCCAGGACTCATGGGAATTTGTAGCACTGCTTCATATTACCCTCAGGCCCATAAAATTCAAGCCATGATTTAGTTGGTTTTTTTCAGTGAGGAAAATTGGCCCTGAGCTAACATCTGTGCCAATCTTCCTCTATTTTGTATGTGGGATGCCACCACAGCATGGCTTGATGAGCAGTGTGTAGGTCCACACCCAGGATCTGAACTCGCGAACCCTGAGCCCCTGAAGCAGAGCTCTCAAACTTAACCATGATACCAATGGGCTGGCCCCTAGTTTAAAGTTCTCAGATTTGTGGTGCGTGGGATACTTTGTAAAAGCAAATTTGTGGAGGCTGTATAGCCTAGGGGTTAACAACATGGGTTCCAGGGACAGACTCTCGTGATTAAGCCATGGCTCCCCAACTACTAGTAGTAAAGGTACTTCTTCTGCAAAATGAGGTTCATAATTATAGCACTTTCATTATGAAACTATTGATGATTAAATGGCATTACATGCATAAAGTATTTAAAAGAGTGCATGGCACATATTAGATGCTATCTAAGTGTTAATTGGTATTTCTAGCCCCTTCTGAGGAAGGTGCCCTTAGTGTAGTCATCCATGAATATTCTTATTGCAGACATCCTCAGTGCAGGACTCAGTGGAAAACTATCTTGATCATATTTTATACCCACGTACATACATATCTATATCAGAAAATGCTGTCAGGGAATAGAACACAAAGTTAATACTGGATATGTCTGGATTATGCAATTAAAATTATTTTTACTTTTCTCTTTATACCTTTCAGTATTTCACAAAATATCTCAACATCAGAAAAGATGTTATTAAAATACTTGACCAATCCAAAGAAAAAATTTTTTAGTTTTCCTATTTACAGATATGACTGTCAAATAAAATTAATAATAAAAATAACAGCTAACATTAAATATTTAGTGTGTGCTCTGTTCTAAGAGCACACGTGTATTAAGTTACTTAATAATGCTTATTATAACATTATGAGTTGATGTAATTTTAAAACACTTTTTGTTTTGAAAATGATTTTAGATTCACAGAAAATTTGTAAAGATAGAACATAGAGATGTCCTATAACTTTCATTCAACTTCCTCTAGTATTACCATTTTGCACAACCACCGTACGTTTATCAAAACTAGGGGATCGGGGCCGGCCCCGTGGCCGAGTGGTGAAGTTTATGTGCTCCACTGCGGCGGCCCAGGATTTCTCTGGTTTGGATCCTGGGCGCAGACATGGCGCCACTTGTCAGGCCACGTTGAGGCAACATCCCATGTGCCACAACTAGAAGGACATGCAACTAAGATATACAACTATGTACCAGGGGGGATTTGGGGAGACAAAGCGGAAAAAAAAAAAAAAAAGAAAATAGGGGATCAACATTAATACAATGCTACTAACTAAACTAGGCTTTATTCAGATTTCACAAGTTGCTTCACTACTGTCCTTTTTCTGTTGCAGAATCTAATCCAGCATTCCACGCTGCATTTGGTCACACATCTCCTTGGTCTCTTCTCATCTTCCAATCTATGATAGTGTCCCTCCAGCTTTCCTTTGTTCTTCATGACCTTGACACTTTTGAAAAGTACTGGTCAGGTTCTTTGTACAATGTCTGTCAATTTGGGTTTGTCTGATTTTTTCTCATGATGAGACAGGGGTTATGGATTTTGGTGAAATACCCTCTCATTGCAGTATATCAGAGAATACCTGATTATAAGTCATGCTGGTTAATGTGGTGTCTGCCAGATTTCTCTATTATGAAGTTACTGTTTTTCCATTTGCATAACTGTATTTGTTAGAAGAGATGGGGCTGGCCTGGTGGCGCAGAGGTTAAAGTTTCCACGTTCTACTTCCGCAGCCTGGGGTTCGCTGGTTCAGATCCCAGGTGTGGACATGGCACCGCTTGGCAAGCCATGCTGTGGCAGGCATCCCACGTATAAAGTAGAGGAAGATGGTCACGGATGTTAGCTCAGGGCTAGACTTCCTCAGCAAAAAGAGGAGGATTGGCAGCGGTTAGCTCACGGCTAATCTTTCTCAAAAAAAATAAAAATAAAATTAATTAATTAATTAAAAAAATATAAGAGAGTCACTGGTCTAGCCCACACTCAAGAAAGGGGAATCAAGCTCCACCTCCTGGAGAGAGGAGTGTCAAAGAATAGAAACTAGTATGCTAATTAATAACTATTTGATAGGGAGATACTTTGTGGTCACATAAATATTCTCATTCTCCTTAAAGTTTTGCCCACTAATTTTAGCATTCAGCCAGCAACAATTATTACTGTGATGTTCTAAGGGTGATTTTCTACTTTCCTTATCCCTTCTACGTTCATTATTTGGAGTTCTTTTGAAGGAAAACTTGTCCCTTCTCCTGTTTATTTATTTATATCAATGTTGATTTATGGATGTCTATCTTATTGTTTGGGTTTTGTCCAATATTATTGTTATCTATTTTGTTGGTCAAATTGTTCTGTCTTTGGACATTGGGAGCTTCTTTGGATTGGCTCCTGTGCCATTTAGATGTGCCCCCAGCCTCATCTGGCATTTTCCTACCCTGACCTGAGAATCAGCTATTTCTCCAAGGATCAGTGGTTCCAATTTTTGGAGAAAGACATTTACAAAATAAGATCCAGGAATTAAGTATGTTCATCGCCTTCTAGGACCTCTTGGTTGAGAGAGGTAGGAAATATAAGTATGCACTACCCTATTCTTACATACATATCTATATTTACTTCTGTGTCTATTATCTGTGCATATATATTAAATAAACATGAGTTCATACTGCTCTCTCTGACTCTAGTCCATTATCACAGGGTTTTTTCTAATCCCCTTTGTGTATTTATAACTTCCTTCTCTGACAGGGAGAAACTTGGCCACCATTATCTACATTTTATTTACTTGTTTGTTCAGCCTTACCCATGTAAAGTAGTTTCAGAACTGCTAACACATGCCCCAGTGGAGAGCAAATTTACCAAATAGTGTAGAATGTTGACTTATAGTTCATTTTGTCTTTAGCCTCGTAGAAGCCAGTCAAAACAATAGTTTCCAAAGTTACTTAGGTCAGGTCCTTTTGATGCCTTTTCAGTAAGGTAACTCCATCTGTGTGTGCTGTGTTAGTCACAGTGGGCCTTCTATTCTGAGATTCTTGACATCATAGTTGATTTTTAAATTTGCATACAGTTAAGTGCACTCTTAATTGTTTTGAAAAATGCACGATCACGTCTCCCAACTACAGTATTATACAAAACAATTTCATCACCCTAAAATTTTTCATGTACCGCCCTTTTGTAGTCAACCCTTCCCCCGCAGTCACTGCTGCAATCACTGATCTGTGTTCTATCCTATAGTTTGCCTTTTCCAGAATGTCATATTTGGGATTATACAATATGTAGCTTTTGGGTATGGTTTCTTTCAATTTGCAAAATGAATTATAACAAAAAATTTAATCTCTTCTTTCACAGGTAATTTTTTTTTTGAAACAAGAATGAACAAAAGAAAACTTTTGCTACGGAGGGACTATCTTAAAAATGTTTCAAATCATTTTTAGTTCTAATAATGAAAGCAAGCCATTTCTAAATCACTGAAATCTACATTCTTAAAGGATCTGAAAATGGAATTTTTGAACTTTTTAAATGGAGAGTTTTAGTGGGTTTTGAAAGCACTCTTTAGAAATAGAAAAATTCATTAGCATTACAATAAATTTGTAAGAAAAACTAAGAGTAGGAAAGTTGAAAATTTAGAGCCAAATTTTAAAAAGTTATGATTTTTATAATTGAAAATATGGGTGTCCTGCTTTAATAAATCCTATTAATGGTGGACAGCCTTTCAGATCTATGTATCTTTTAGAAGTAAGTTTTACAGGTATGTCAGCTGTTAAAATAAAGTGCAGAAATATAGAGAACTTAGAAGCAAGATTCCCATTCGCCTTACCACAAAGTATTAAATCAAAATTTCAAAAATATAAAGCAATTATAATCATACTATTGTCACTGTGTATTTCTGATTAATAATTACAATTGACTACTTTAAAATGTTAATTTATATTTTTATCTTTTTAATGTATATTCTTGGTTTTTTTTTTTTTTTAAAGATTTTATTTTTTCCTTTTTCTCCCCAAAGCCCCCCCGGTACATAGTTGTGTATTCTTCGTTGTGGGTTCTTCTAGTTGTGGCATGTGGGACGCTGCCTCAGCGTGGTCTGATGAGCAGTGCCATGTCCGCGCCCAGGATTCGAACTAACGAAACACTGGGCCGCCTGCAGCGGAGCGCATGAACTTAACCACTCGGCCACGGGGCCAGCCCCTCTTGGTTATGTTTTTAAAGAAAATATGTTTGGGACTTCAAAGGGGAGGAAGGCAGTTGACATGGAGATGGAAAAACAAATGCTTGGTGAACAAATGTTTGGCATGCCTTGCAAAGGCAATGGGACATGGTAAGGACTTTGATCAAAGGGGCCTTGCTATGTTCCTCCCTGTCTACCACACCTAGTTCATTTTACACTATAGTTCCTATGGTGATAGTGCCTTCCTGGAACAGGCCTTCTATCTTAAATTCTTTTAGGCAGTTGGAGGAAGGTCAAAGTTTCTTCCTGAGTGTTTTGTTCTTAAAAATAAGCCAAAGAGACATATTTTGGTGGAAAGTTCCGATGCCCTACACAGTCAACTCTTTCCCTTTAAAATTGCTTTTAAATATCAAGAAGAACAAACATCCTGACAAAGTTTCCCCTATAAAATGTTTAAAGCTCAAAACAGAAGCTCATTTTAAGTCATTTAACAGCAGCAGCTTTTTGAATTTGACTATAAAGTTTCGTTTTGGGATTTGTGACTTCAAAATATACTGTTAATATAACATTAGTATATAACCAGCTTTCTAATCACTCCCTGAGGACTTACATTTTCTTATTCTTATTGGATGAATCATTAGATTTGGAAACAACTGATGTGAATGTGCTCTAACGTCCACTGCCCCAGAGAAGTGTCGGCTTAATTAGATGCTGACTCGGGTGAAGGTGTTAACCTCTTTTAGCTTCCAGTATCATTTGTTGGCAATGAGTTCTAATCAGTTTGCTTTCTACAGAAAATTACTCAGTGTTCTCAATGATATTAATGTTGAATCCTTTATTTACATTGTACATGAGTATTACTTCTTCAATCCAATCAGATATAAATAAAATTATAAAGAAGGTAAAATAATAATAGCTGAGATTTAGAACTGGGATCTTGAATTCTTCCTCTGCCACTACTTTCTCTACTTCAGTGGGAAAATGAAATTTAACAAAATAACAGGCAGGGTTCCTCCTCTTGGCCTCACCTTGAGATGACAAGAGTTTGCCACAGCCAATGATAGAACATCACTGTTTCTGAGGTTGAATTGACCTTGCTTGGGTGGAGGAGACCAAATTATTACTTCTGAAAAAATATATAGTCTGTTTGGCAAATGTTTTTCCCTTGAAAGAACAGAACAAATTTAAAACAAGGAATCATTTTATTCCTTTTTTTTAATTGTGGGTTTTGCTTCCTAAAAAGAACCTTATTTAACCTGTCAAGAAACCCCTATCATGTAATATTATTAAAAATTATTTAGCAACGTTTATCACTGTATAAAATGCCATAAGATTTATTCCATAAGTTGTATCATTTCCATGAAAAATCTATTTTGTAAGAGTTAAAGTCTCATAAAATTTTAAAAAGACAATATCAGAATCACCACTTTCTTCTCTCTCTTTCTTTTACACCTCTCCAAAGTATTTTTTGATTTTGATTCCATCCCTTATTCTTTATTCCTTCTCAAATATTTAGAGCACGCACCAGTTTTAGAGAATTAATATGCATTTTAGGGCTTTGAGAAAAAATCTTTATTTTTGTGCATCTCCTGTTTTCCAAGGTATTTCCTCAAGGCTGTGTTCTCATGGCAGTTGATACAAAGTGGGTAATAAAGTCAGGAGGCAGTATCAGTTAGCCTATCTGGCTTAATCTCTCGGCATCTAGCCTTGCAAATTTCTAAAGAAGCAATTACACAATTTATACCAAATTGGAGGTGGCGGGGGAGGTTGCTGGGCCATTCAATCGTGTTCAAAAGACAACAAGAAAAAAAATTATATAATCTGTCAATATTCTCCCCCATTATTTTTTATCTTGTTACAGTTGAAAATCCATCATGCAAATTGCAGCTGTACTTTCTTGATGCCACAAAATCAAAAAATTGTTGGTTTTCATCAATAGGAAGCGTAAGCAATTTTCTAAGTGCTACAAGGGGAGCAGTCATCTCTGTTAAGAGACTAATTGATTAAGATCTAGCTCAGGGGCCGGCTCTGTGGCCGAGTGGTTAAGTTTGCGCGCTCTGCCGCAGAGGCCCAGGGTTCGGATCCTGGAGGCGGACATGGCACTGCTCATCAGGCCACGTTGAGGCAGCGTCCCACATGCCACAAATAGAAGGACCTGCAACTAAGATATACAACTATGTATCAGGGGGCTTTGGGAAATAAAGCAGAAAAAAAAGAAAAATTGTCAAAGTTGTTAGCCCAGGTGCCAATCCTTAATAAAAAAAGGAAGATTGGCAACGATTGTTAGCCTAGGTGCCAATCTTTAAAAAAAAAAAAAAAAAAAGATCTAGCTCAGTACTTACAATTTCAACAGACACAATGTAATGAAACACTCTAATGAAATATCAAAGGAATGGGGTCTCTGAGGTCAAAAAGTCAAATAAGTCAGGGGAATTGTGCCTATAGTATTATGTTCTCTGAGATTCATAGTGTAGATTAGCCTATTAAAGACTAACACACAACAGATGATGATAGATGATGGAGATAGATAGATAGATAGATAGTTGGTAAGCATATGTAGACCAATACTCTGTGGACCTGACATTCGGAAATGGTGATCTTGTCACATACTAGGGAGCTCCCTTCTGAATGATCCCCAATCTGGTCTGTGAGCAAATATAGTTGAAATAGAGTTTTTCATGAGAGTTGAATATTCATTCTACTCCATATTCCCAAATAGATGACTTCCTCATTTTAAAGTTGCAAAAGTTAATTGTAAAATATATTTATTATTCATGTCTTTTTATTGTCCTGGAAAATGCAGTGCTCTTTTAAATACTATAACATAGAATATTGTGCTTTAAAGACGTATTCATAGTATTATATAAAAGCAAATATCTACTCATATATTTTATATTGTAATCAAAATTATTGTTATATCCTATAAAATTATTACTCAAAAAGAAGATTTAAAAGAACCCAAAGATAATTAACTTTGATTTTTTGAAGAGTATTTTCAGGTGATCTATATATTATTACCATATACAAATTGCTTCATTCAGAGACATCACATAAAACAAATTATTATTTCATTCTAGCTATTTGTCTTTATTCAGTCAAATGGATATTTGAAAATAATGTTACTCAGAAGATCCCTATTTGGCACGATCATTCCCATGAAAAATGATTGTGTTTTCGAAAATATTGATTCCCTTGTGTGAAAGCAGTTTAACAAATAAGGAAATCCAAGATTTTCTATTACAATACTACAAAAATGTGTTTTAACCTTGGAGGAAGTTCTGCTGCAACAGTAAATGCTTTTATAAATTTGTCTTAAACTCTGTTGACAAACTTATCCAATAAGCTGGGTCACATCTTACCAAGGACAATATATTGCATGCCCAAACTGAAATCAGTACCTTTGTTGCAGTATTCTGTGTTTCACCTCCTTTGGTACCAGAAGCACGAGACACTGGAAGAGAGGCAGAGTCTACACCGACAGTGTGTCTCCATAACTCGGCTGAAACTTGGCCTTGGTTAAGTGAGGGTGATCGAACCAACATTTTGTAATGTTATTTTACTAGACATAACTTAAGTATGAGCACGTACACCAAACTACGAAGGATATACAGTGTGTTCTGACATAACATTTCCTCTTTGCTAAAACATCAGTGAGAATCTTAAACAAGTTGGCCACAACAAATGTATTTCTTGCCAGCTCTCCTCTCACTGTACTGTCCAAGTTTTGCTGATCATCAGTCTGTCCTGGACCATCTCCTCTGAGATTGATTCATGTAATTGTTTGGAGGCCATTATTTGCAGATTGGTCTCAAATTTTGCTAATGGATTTCTCTGAGATCTTTTCAATTATACCAAGCCATTACGAATTGATTCCCGTGGAGATTTGTTCTATCAAGGTCTCCACAAACTGCAAGGACCTCTCTAATGTGCCTATGTCA
This sequence comes from Equus quagga, assembly GCF_021613505.1. Lineage (NCBI taxonomy): Eukaryota > Metazoa > Chordata > Mammalia > Perissodactyla > Equidae > Equus > Equus quagga. The sequence continues at coordinate 85,479,579 of NC_060275.1, forward strand.
CGAAAAATGCAGGCGTCTAGCCTATAGCCCTGAGGAGGGTTATATTCCGCTTCTTCTGTCAGCCAGCAGCACTGCCTAATTGGATTCCAAGCTAAAAGTAGGCTTGTCATCGACAGAATTATGAATATGAGGGTACTTCTTGTGTAACACCATTAACAGCTCCCTAATGCCAATGATCAGAATTTTTCTGTTTAATAATTTCCAGTCTTGTTTAACAATTTCTTGTGTAGGTTGTATTATTGAGAAAGTAACTGAACCATACTCTTCCATTTCCTACGCAGCTACTTCCTAAGTGAGGCACCTTTAGAAGCTCTGAAAGTTCTATCAGGTTTGCCACATTAGTGGAGTAAATGCTCCTTGAGAGAGGCATAGATTATTAATCCCTAATTCATGGAAGTAAATATTTAACACCTGACTTTCAGAAGCCCTTTTCTGTGTACTATTCTTGGTGAGGAAAATTGGCCCTGAGCGAACACCTGTTGCCAATCTTCCTCTTTTTTTTCCCCTCCCCAAATCCACAGTACATAGTTGTACATCTTAATTATAAGTCCTTCTAGTTCTTCTATGTGGGATGCGGTCGTAGCATGACTTGATGAGCAATGTGTAGGTCCACGCACGGGATCTGAACCGCCAAACCCCAGGCCACCGAAGTGGAGTGTGCAAAAGTAACTACTACACTACCAGGGCGGCTCCTCTGTATACTATTCTTAATAAGGCCTCTGGTATCCTCAGATTAGTGGTCAGTACCGTTTTTTGTCCACTAGTTATTTTACTAATCTGTAAACCTCCCCACTAGGCTTAAGTCATTGGGAACTTAGTCACTTGGCTGTCTTATTCTCTTTGAAATTCTGACACAAAGCCTTATCTTCTTCACAGTTGGTACTTTAAAACGTGGGTTGAATGATTGCCATAATTCAATGTTTTCATACTGTAGTCTTTTGTACAGTATTAGCCTTCATTTAAATGTGCTTTATTTAGATTTTGAATTTGACGATGAAATCCATTCCTGAAAAGTAATAACTGAGCAAAATGTGTTAACAAACAACAAAACATGTTCAAAAAAAGCTACTGCTTTAAGAACACTGAAGTTGTCATTGATACTGAAGAAAAGTCACTTCTCAGCCTTTTTAACTATTTGAAATGAATATTTCAACTGTCTATATAAATATCTGACAGAATAAAACTTCATAGTCATATCTATAAGAAAACTCTCTGACAACGTCATCTTGATACATTAGGAAAATACTGCCATAGATAAGGATCAGTCCTCCTTCTTCAACCAATTGTATAAACTAAGCGCATTGGCTTCCACAGGTTAATTTCAATAATTTACAAATAGTCTTTTCAACTTCAGTAGCCATCAACACGGTTTTACCAAATTTAACATGTATTATATGTTGGTGATCAGCACTGTCCCTTCCTTTCTAAGCTTGTCCCTATACTACAGGGGCTAGAAGACTGGAAACTACATTTTCCAGACTTACTCAATAGAAGGATTATGGGTTAGTTTCCCTTTTTTTGTTAAAGATTGGCACCTAAGCAACATCTGTTGCTAATCTTCTTATTTTTCTCCTTCTTCTTCTCCCCAAAGACCCCCAAGTACATAGTTGTATATTGTAGTTGTGAGTGCCTCTGGTGGTGCTATGTGGGACAGGGCCTCAGCATGCCCTGATGAGCAGTGCCATGTCGGCGCCCGGGATCCTAACTGGCAAACCCTGGGTCACCAAAGCGGAGCATGCGAACTTAATCACTGGGCCACGAGTCCGGCCCTCTGGGTTCGTTTCTGTGTGCAAGATTTGGAAAGAGGAAGAGAAGTAGAACCATTATTGTTCCAAAAAGAGTTGGGGAGGCCTATGAACTTTGGCAGTTAAACAAGAAAGGGATTTGCTGGGACATCTCTGCGTCCTCCTACAAATCACTCCCATCAGGGCTGCCTGCAGCTGCAGTCATTGCAGGTATTTCCCTACTGTTTTTGTAATTCATTATTTCCTAAACATCCCTATCGGCTTCCCTGATCTAACTTGCTCAGCCTTCTGGCAGTTTTATATGTCTCCAATTCCCTATTTTAAATCCCTTCCTGCTTGAAATATGTTAGAGCAGTATCCGTTTTCCTAAGCAAACCATAACTTACCGGACACCTAAAGGAAACAGGGTCCTGACGCTTTATAGTATCCAGCCCCTACCTGCATCAGAACAAAAACAGTTTCTCACTGTTAACTTACTTAACCCTGGTCTACTTTCTCCTTAACAAACTGGCAGGCTGGCAAAAGACAGTGGATATTGATAATATATTTTGGGGGGAAAAAATCCCCCGTCTGAGTATTAGTCTTTGACTCTTTTTGAGAATAATGTACTTCCTGAGCCCATTCTAAAAAACCTTCTTCAACTTGCTACAATTATATATAATCACTGAAAACCTTCATGCCAAATACTATGAAGTAATTACAAACATAACTTTTAAGATGCATTTTTTACAAGTTAGGAAGAATAAAGGCATAATAAATGTAATGCCTGTATGTACTATGTACACATATGAGAAGCTGGGGAAGGGAGAGTGAGAACTGAACAGAGTGAGACAGAGAAACAAGTCAAAAATCAAAAATCCAGAGGCAAGAGGGATGCCTTAATTAAGCAGAGAGCCTTTCTCAACAAAGCAGCGTGAAGACCTCTGCCTGGCTCTTGCATGAAGCTTTTGGGTGTAGTTGGGCATAGGATGAGTTAAGAGAGGAACCAGTTTTTGTCAGTTAAAGATGCTGAGGAAAGTTATTCTATTTTCAATCGTAAATTAATTGGACACTGTTTATATTCATAGAGTTAATTAGTAGAGCCGAGTTACTTTATACTTCAAGTGTGCAAAATGATCTTTTCTTTAAAAAACAATGCTGGTCTTAAATTTCTAATAAAAGATTCTCTCACGTATATGATCATGTATTCTGGGAGCAAATTAACTTTAGATCTTCAAAGGGTACTGTTAATGTGAAATATTCTATTCTCAGAAAGTTAAATATCTTTGCAACGGAATGACAAATCAAGAAGGAATAAATTAAATATCACTTTTTTCACAGGTGAAATTCTTCACATATCACCCATAAATTGATCTAGTTATGAGAGTTTTTAAAATACTAATTCTTAATAATTACTCGTTTTAATTTTAATTACATAGAATAAGCTTCTTTTTGAATTGAGAATAGACTGTATTTAATATTTCATGTCAGTGTCTGTGACTATCGGGTAAACATATAGTAAGAGTTCAACAAATAGCTAACTGTAGTTCATACTTTTAAGACTCAGGAGAAATGTTTATTCTACTTAGATTCTACTATTTTTGGTAGAATCTAATTTGAAGAATTATTTTTTTTTAAGATTGGCACCTGAGCTAACAACTGTTGCCAATTTTTTTTTTTTCCTGCTTTCTCTCCCCAAATCCCCCCAGTACATAGTTGTATGTTTTAGTTGTGGGTCCTTCTAGTTGTGGCATATGAGACGCTGCCTCACTGTGGCCTGATAAGCAGTGCCATGTCCACTACCAGAATCTGAACCAGTGAAACCCCAGGCCGCTGAAGCAGAGCGTGCAAACTTAACCACTCGGCTACGGGGCCAGCCGGTAAAGCATTATTTAATACTTGACCAATGCTTAAGCTGTAGAATATGCTAAAATATTGTATAAGAATATACAAACTACAGAAATTTTGTACCAAGAAACATTTTATCTACAATTTAGAAAATTAAGGCCAATACTTTTTTTACACACCATAGATTTTGCTTCACTGACCTTGAGGAAAAAAGCTCTGCATTTGAGGTTAGCCTAGTGGGCTCAGAGCAAGACAAAAATAGGTCTGTATAGATATCTACTAAACACTGATACAAAGATATATCTGTACATTCATGCAATAATTAAAAATAGCAATAATAAGCATTTACGAAACGTGAACTAGATGCTTTACACAAAGCAAAAAAGGTGCTCAAAACATTGTGTGAGTTTATAGGTATCAATTTAAGCTCTATTGTTTATTCAAAAGAGAATAAGGTCTGAGATGACTCTCTGAATATAGTATTTTCAATTGAAGGAGAAAGTAAATCATAGTAGAAATGTCAATAATAAACTATTTAAAACTTCAAATGAAAGGAAAGACATTTAAATAGTTTGATACATATACAATTTGGATTCAACAATACATCTCTGTGTGTATACATTCAAAGCTACTTCGATCTCTCTCCTCTCAGCATATTTATTTATTTATTTATTTATTTATTTATTTTTTTTTTAAAGATTTTATTTTTTCCTTTTTCTCCCCAAAGCCCCCCAGTACATAGTTGTGTATTCTTCGTTGTGGGTCCTTCTAGTTGTGGCATGTGGGATGCTGCCCCAGCGTGGTTTGATGAGCAGTGCCATGTCCGTGCCCAGGACTCGAACCAACGAAACACTGGGCCGCCTGCAGCGGAGCGCACGGACTTAACCACTCGGCCACGGGGCCAGCCCCTCAGCATATTTATTTTATTCAACAACTATTTATATAGCACTTTCTATGTGCCAGTTGCTGTTCAAAGTACTTTACCAATATTAACTCATTTAATGATATGAATTCTATTCAACTCTTAGTTCAATTATTCTACAATTATCTTTTTTTTCTGCATGGTTATAAAAAGTAATAACAATCTGCTGTAGACATAATCTTAAACCCAAGTATGAGTTCATCATGGAATGCATTTACATAATACTCCTTGCTACACTATAACCTATATATATGTTGGTAGCCATGAAATTTCTGTGTGGGGAATTGACCTTGCTGGGGCAATCTGCCAGGACATACCTAGGTAAAGCACTAAGTCTATGGCTTGGACGTCCTCCAGTCCTTCCTTCAACTATAGCTTACCATCATCGCCTGTTGACTAGACCCCTAAATTGCACGTAGTATATCAAATAACTGTATCCTTATCAGCATTTCCCAATGCTTATCTCACCAAACACACTAGTCTTGAGGGATTCTCTGAGAAACAAACAAAAAACAATTTAAAAAATGGCGTAATCCTAGCAACAATTGTGTAAGGTATTCTGTTGGAATGTGCATTCTAAATGCCCTGAGAACTGTGGCTGTTCCAAACATATTTGACTAAAAAATCCCCTCCCCACCTTATTTCTTAATTCACATCTCTACAAATTCTAAACCACCAGTGCTCTAGAAAAGACATGATGAGCAGACACAGTCCACACTAGGCTTCAGAAAAAAAGTTGGCATAATGGTTACCCCTCATTTTTACCAAGGCAATGGTGATGGGTTTATTTCTGAATGCTCTATCATCAAGATTTCCTGCTATGTGAGAAGTCATATATTTTACCTGATAAAAAATGCAATTGCAAAGCTCTAAATAAATCAGAAACTATTCTAAATACCGCTATTAATGCATAGCAGAGAGTAGTCCAGGGTAAAATATAACTGCTTAAGCTTTTCATCTGGCTTTTGTTTTCTCCAGGTCCACATATATCCCAAGCACAAAAACAAAAAAGAAGTTATTTATGACCCTATAAGTTGAGCCCATGTCTAGACAGTATGCAATATGGGTGAATCTGAAATCTCAGCTATATCCCCATATGATAACTGATCAGACAAATTGGTTGGCATTTTGAATTACCCGTCATGACAGTCATAATAAAATCCAGTCTAATTTTAAATATCAGCTTAGGCACATTTTTTTCTTTACTCTGTGAACTTGTATAACTTTGAAATACTTTCTATGTGACTAATGTGTTAAAGTGTATTAAAATTTATTATCTAATTGTAATTTTTAATCACACTTTTGTGAAAAAAATGATGGCTCCTTCTTCAAATTAAATCAATACAAATTTAATCATTTTGGCTTTTTGAAACATTTTTATTCTTGACAAAGTATTGTATTCTCTGGTTCTGCATATAATTGACATGATAATCGATAATAATTAAGCAAAATCAAGCCCAAATTAGAAAAATATTCTCCTTGAGAGGCAATAAGGCTCACTGGAAAGATTACTAGTCTAAGTGTCAAGAGGTATAAAGTTTATCCCTAATTCCACTTTTAACGTATTATGTGACTTTTGTTAAGTAATAATTTCTCTACAACCATGGTTTTCTCAGCAATACAAAGAAAAAAATGCATATACTTTGAAGTCCTTTCTACATCTGAGAGTCTATATTTTCCACATTTTTAAAGCTCATATATTACAATAGAGCAAGAAGTTACAGATTTAACATGAGATGTTGGCCAAATACAAATACTTTAATATTTTTATTATTTTAATTAGAAAGTCATGTTTAAACCCAAAATTTACCTTAGAGCATGTATTTTTCCCTCCTTCTCTCTCTGTGTTTCTCTGTCTCTGTGTCTTTTTCTTTTTCATTATTTTTCTCTCCTTAACAAAATGAGATCATAGTAAAGACATTACTCTGGAACTTAGTTTTTCCTCCAAGTTAACTATATATGCATAGGTATTCCTTCTGTTTAGTACATAAATGTCTACCTCATTCTTTGTGATACCCACATAATGATTGATAATGTGGATTTACCATTCCTTTTGATGGGTGTTCAGACTGAGATTTTTTTCCAATTTGTGTTATAAACAGAATTGTGATTTTTATGTATCTGTATCTGTCTAGCACCAGTACTTTTGCTTTAATAAAAATTGATATTCGAAAAAGGTATTGCTGAGACAAGGCATATGCGTAGATAACATCTAAATTTTCCAAAAGAGATAGTAAGAATTCTCTCCCTCACCTCTGTGTCCAGGCATTGGCCAGAGTTAAAGTCTCCTGTGCCATTTTGAGAGCGTGGGGCTGGTGAGTGGTGGGGTTGGATCGGTGACATCATCCACTCATTATTTTTAAAAGATGACCAGCAGTATTGAGGAAATGGACCAAACCGAGACAGATTGAATCCAAAAAGAACCAAGAAGAAGTTGTTGAAGAGTCTGAGCATGATAAAATAAAGGCCCAAACTAGGACAATGCTGAAAGATTGTGAAGAACAGCCATGGGGACAACTCCTGAGACAGATGTGCACCAAAGTTGATGGTTAGGTCATAAAACATGACCAGGTGAATTGAAATGAATTTAGTGTGTCAGTTTCATCTTTTCATACATTGTCCTGACAAACATTTATTGAGCACCCAAAATATGTCACACACCATTCTATGCTGTAGGGTGACAGCAGGAACAAAGTCCCTGTCCTTAAAAAGCTTAATTTCTACCAAAAGAAAGAAAGTGAAAAACAAATAAGGTAATAGGTGCATCAAAGAAAAATAAGGTAGTTAAGGGAAAGAGAGAGCAATAGGCTTCGAGACTGGGGCATTTTAAATGAAGCGATCAGGCAGTCTTTCGCAGAGGGTAAGATTAGAGCATAGCTCTAAAGAAAGTAAAATGGAAAGCAATATGTATATAAAACCACGACGTTCTCAGTAACCAAAACAATAGCACTAGCAAACTTTGTTGGATTTCAAGTTCTAATAATCTGAACATAAGAGAAGATGATTAACAGGGGAAAATTGACACAACACACAATGGAAACGTTTGGGAACCTATTACTTAAAGATGCGTTCTATTAAATTTGTTAGGCTTTTGTCATAAGAAATGATCTTTAGACAAATTAATAAATGACCCCATTAGAACAGAGTTTATAAATCTGCCTACAAAAGCAAATGATTTTAAAAATTACAGTCAGCTCATTAAAATAATGTGACCAATTTAGAGTGCATTGAAGAGTTCTTGGTTGCTTTGCAGTGATTCTGCGTGTCCCTGTCCTTGTGGGGACGTCCTTTTCTTCCTCCTGGGTTATTTGGGCAGAGCTGCTCTTGTTCTAAATGAATATTGCATAACTGATTTCATAATGTTGTTCTGTGCCCTCTGTGGTCCTTGTTGCATAGGTAATCAGGATTTTATTTAGAGGGTGTGATGCCACAGATAGGACATTTATTCTCACACTATGAAATCTAAACCTCCAGAGGGTTGATTGTCCAGAAATTGTTTCATCCTCCTCAACCTACAGAATAAGAGTCAACAATATGTTTTGAAAAAGAACGTAATTAAGCCAGTGAAGAAATATGGTTATTTTACCTGTAACACCTATTTTCTTCACATCTTGGAAAATTTTAGATGAGGCATTCCAGTTTTTTGTCTTAGCAAACTGCCTGACGTTATTTTTGACCTAGAGGGAGAGTTTTCTATCTCTTACGTGTAATTGATATATTTATTCACTTCACTGTTTAAACTTTATTTCTGGGGCATATTTTGCAAGATTTTGCAAGATTTTAATTATAATCACCTCTGAAGAATACCAGCTGGCTATGTGCCACACAAACAAATAAGCTACAGAAAAAAGAGAAGTTGACCTTTAAAATATATTCAATAATAATTAAAATTTATAACTAAATCTAAATCAATTTCTAGCCAAATCTTTTAAGCCACAGAAGCATAAAAATTAGTTTACTTCTATGTAGAGAGAACATTTTAACTGAATTTATTTATATTTATATGAATATCCATACATTTTGCTATCCATAAAATAATATTGTATAATAAGAATTTTTGTTCTTACCAACCATCTGTACTTTATATTTGAACTTGAGTTTTTTGTCTTTCTTGTATTCTTTTAGTAATGTTTTTGGACTGGCTTAGAGGTCACTATGTACACAATTTCAGCTTTCTCCCTCTTCACTATTTTCAAACACCTCTCACTCTCCACCTTTAAAGGTTTTCAGGCACTAGTAACATCTATGATTTGTGTTAAAGACATTTAATGGGGTAAGAATGACATATTGATATGCAAATCATCCTTAGTGTAATTCCATTGTAGAAATAACACTATACTTTCATCTTGAAGGCATTTATAATAGAAAATAACTGTCTCAAAAAAATTAGCTTATATAAGTCAGTCAAAATTCACATTGAAAACCCCAAAACAATTTGACCCCAATATTTATTCTTATGAATATTTATAAAGAGGAATCTCTTCGAATATGTTACTCTCTCATTCTTAATAACTGTGTGGAGCATCATCCAGAGTTGTTTTTCATAATGTTACTTGCCTCAAGTGATAAAAGTTTTAGTTTTTTAAATAAAGCAGAGGTAATGATAAATGTAGTATATATTTTTATATTAAAATGTGTGGATATCCAAGTGTCAAAAGCAGAAAAATTGAATTAAAACACTTGTACTTTGAGAGAAGAGAGAAAGATAATCTACATGTTTTAAACAGGAAAACAACATAGAAATCATATCCTGAATTAGATATTAAAATTATCAGAGAAATATTGGCTGGCTTGTGATAGGGAAAAAATATCCAATAAGTAATTTTTTAATTATATTTCTGTGATGTACTGTGAATCATAGGTTTAAAATAATTACATATCAATTGCTCATCAGTAATGCTGACTGAAGATTGGTATGGGGGGGGAAAACGGCCTACTAAAAGTTTTACAGCTGGTGAAAGGAGATTAAATCATATCTAGTCCAATACTTCTTTTATATTAAGTAACTTATTGAATTGCAGCTATGGTTCTGGAACAGACTCACTTTTGTACCTCAGACAAGATATTTAACTTCTCCAAGTCACAAAATTACAATTTAAGAACCTTTAAAAAGTACCACTATGTCTAATTTGCCTAAATCTACTTGTGTGCTACCAGTCACCTGGGTATTTACCCTTGTTCAGTCAACAGTACAAATTTACAAGCAAAGGGATTTGGAATAATAACTTAGAGATTAAGTAATTAGTAATTAAGACTGTAACTTAAATTTACTAAAAGTTTATAAGAAACAGGCACTGCTACTTAGAATCAAAATCTACAAAAAGTTTATTCTCATGAGACTTTTGGTTGAACCACCAATTGCTCCTCCCTCAGAGAGTAACTGTTGTCTAGTTGACATCACTAGGTCTGTGTCTCTGTCTGTCTTCCATCCAGTAAGAACTGAGGTAGGTGGACATCGAGGAACAAATACAGGCCATAGAATCACCCAGACCAAGGTTGGATCATGATCATATCACGTATTAGCTATGTGTCCTTGAGTAAGTCCCAAGTCTTATGACTCTAATTGTTCATATATAAAATAAAGATAATAACGCTTACCCTACCAGGATTTGGGGGAGGATAAATGATGAGAATAGACACAAAAAACTCAGGAATCACTTTTATGGAATCAGTTAGGCATCACTTTATAACAGACTAATCAGATTCAGTCCTTCTTATAATACTTACTGTTAAATTCACCTCTTACTATCTTGAAAAAAAATTCATATAAACACATACATACACATAAACACATACACAGCTTTAAAAAATGCCCTAAACTATAACACAAAAGAAAAAGGAAAGAAAAGAACTGTATTATAACCTATGTATTTTAATAACTCAATGCTCAACTATGACTGCCTGCTATGGGCTGAATTGTGTTTCCCACTGCCCCAAATTCATATGTTGAAGCCCACCCCCAATAGGACTATATTTGAAGATAAGGCTTTTAGGAGGTCATTGAGGTTAAATGAGGCCATAAGGGTGGTGCAATATTGTGATTTATAATAAGAAATATGTATTCAGTCTTCATCCCTGTTTCTGGCACAGAGCTCTTAAAACTCTTGGAATTCCCTAAATGATGAAAGAGATAAAGATCCTTTTGTCATGTTAATGTGGTGACTTTTGGACCCCACCTCAGAGTGGGAGCTGGTTGCCAGGAGAACCAACCATGTGATTAAGGGGTTGAAACTTTAGTCCTACCTCCTGATCTCTGGGGAAAAGAGAAGGGCTGGAAGTTGAATCGATTGCCAAAGGCCAACAAGTTAACCAATCATGCCTGCGTAAGGAAGCCTCTATAAAAACCCAGAAAAACTGGGTTTGGAGAGCTTCTGGGTTGGTGAACACATGGCAATATGGGGACAGTGGCATGCCTGGAGAGGACATGTAAGCTTGCACCCTTTCCACATGCCTTGCCCTATGCATCTCTTCCATCTGGCTGTTCCTAAGTAATATCCTTTGAAATAAACCAGTGATCTAGTAAGCAAAATGTTTCTCTGAGTTCTGTGAGCTGCTCTAGCAAATTATGGAACCCAAGGAGGGAGTTATGGGAACCTCTGGTTTATAGCCAGTCAGTCAGATGTACCGGTACTAACCTGGACTTGAAACTGGTATTTGAGGTCCAAAGAGGTGGTTCTGGGAACCCTCAATCTATAGCCAGTGGGTCAAAAGCACAGGTGACAACCTGGGCTAGTGACTGGCTTCTGAAGTGGTGAGGGTGGGACAGTCTCGCAGGACTGAGCATTTAACTGGTGGGATCTGATGCTGTCTCCAGGTAGATAGTGTCAGAATTGAGTTGAATTGTAGGACACCTAGCTGATGTCCGAGAACTGCTTCCTGGAGGTGTGGGGAAACTCCTCACCTACACATTGAAACTGGGTCCAGGAGCCCAAAACAAGTGGGGTTCTAATCCAGCAAGATTGGTGGATTTCTAAGCAGAGGAAGAGAGCTAGATCTCTCTCTCTCCACCATGAGACTGTGAGGTGGCCATCTATAAGCCAGGGAGGGATTCCTCACCAGAAACTGACCATGCTGGCACCTTGATCTTGGACTTCTAGCTTTCAGAACTGTGAGAAAATACATTTCTGCTGCTTAAGCCACCAAGTCGATGGTATTTTGTTGTGGTAGCCCAAGCTGATGAAGATACTATCCTGGAAAATGTGATAAAATAGTCATATGCTTGCAACTGGAATCATCATGAATCATGAACTGTAATTACAGACCACTAAAGGTGTGGTGTATTGGTGACTACAATACTGCAGAAACGTCTGTACTATGGTTTTCTGCCCTGAATATCCACATGGGAATACCCAGAAGATATTGCAGTTTGGTTCCAGACCACCATAATAAAGTGGATATTGCAAGAAAGTGAGTCACACAAACTTTTTGATTTCCCAGTGCACATAAAAGTTATGTTTACACTATATTGTAGTCTATTAAGTGTGCGATAGTGTTATGTCTAAAAAAACGATGTACGTACCTTATAAAAAGCATTTTATTGCTAAAAATGCTATCATCTAAGCCTTCAGGGATTCATAATCTTTCTGCTGGTGGAGGGTCTGGCCTTGATGTTGATGGCTGCTGACTGATCTGGGTGGTGGTTGCTAAAGGTTGGGGTGGCTGTGGCAATTTTTAAAATAAGACAATAATGATGTGTGCCATATCGATTGTAGCATGTTGATTATTTTGAATTAAAGTTACTTGAGAAGCAACAAGGGCTTTCTGACCCTCCTGTCTCTGTTCCCCTTGAAAGCAGGACATAAATCTCCCCCGTGAAAGGTGCTCTCCCCGCATCCTTAGCATCAGAGCTAGGAATTCGCAGCCAAGAACCTTCCGTAAACATACCTTGCTAATTCCAGACCTCAAGCCTCAATTCTGCTTAAATTCTTCAATAATTACCTAACTCAAACTAAGTTTACCGTGTTATTCCTCACAAATTTATTGTTTCTTTGTGTGAAAGATAGATACACATATGTATATGTGTTGCCTACTTTGTTTACTCTCCATGCATCATTTCTCAGTGATCTCCAATACGTATATATTAAACTGGGTTTTCCCCTGTTAATCTGGCCTTGTGTCAATTTTATTATTAATCCAGCCATAAGAATACAAGAAGGGGAGAAAGGGGATTTTCTCCCGCCCTGACAGAGTCAATCTTCTCTAACTCTGCTGCTGCTTTATCAACTAAGTTCATGTAATATTCTAAATCCTTTGTTGTCATTTCAACAATCTGCACAGCATCTTCACCAGTAGTTTCCATCTCAAGAAAGCACTTTCTCTGCTCATCCATAAGAAGCAACTGCCCATCCATTAAAGTTTCATCATGAGATGGCAGCAATTCAGTCACCTCTTCAGGCTTCACTTCTAATTCTAGTTCTCTTGCTAATTCTACCACATCTGCAATTACTTCCTTCACTGAAGTCTTGAACCCTTCAAAGTCACCCATGAGGGTTGGAATCAACTTCTTCCAATCTCCTGTTAATGTTGATATTTTGACCTCTTCCTATAAATCATTAAGGTTCTCAGTGGCATCTAGAATGGTGAAGCCTTTCCAGAAGGTTTTCAATTTACTTTGTTGAGATCCATCAGAGGAATCACTATCTATTGCAGCTATAACCTTACAAAATGTATTTCCTAAATAATAAGCCTTGGAAGTTGAAATTACTTCTTGATCCATGGGCTGTAGAATGGATGTTGGGTTAGCGGCATGAAAACAAGATTAATCTTGTTGCACATCTCCATCAGAGCTCTTAGGTGACCAGGTACATTGTCGATGAGCAGTAATATTTTGTAAGGAATCTTTTTTTATGAGCAGTAGGTCTCAACAGTGACCTTAAAATAGTCAGTAAATCATGTTGTAAACAGATTTGCTGTCATCCTCGCTTTGTTGTTCCATCTACAGAGCACAGAGGGAGTAGGTTTAGCACAATTCTTAAGGACCCTAGGATTTTCAGAATGGCAGATGATGATTGGCTTCAACTCAAAGTTACCAGTTTCATTAGCCCCTAACAAGAGAGTTAGCCTGTCCTTTGAATCTTTGAAGTCATGCCTTGACTTCTACTCTCTAGCTATGAAAATTATAGATGGCATCTTCTTCTGGTATAAGCCTGTTTGACCTACATTGAAAATCTGTTGTTTAGTGTAGCCACCTTCATGAATGATCTTAGCTAGGTCTTCTGGATAACTAGCTGCAGCTTCTACATCAGCACTTGTTGATCCACCTTGCACTTTTATGTTATGGAGATGGCATCTTTTCTTAAGCCTCTTGAACCAACCTCCACTAGCTTCAAACTTTTCTTCTGCAGCTTCCTCATCTCTCTCAGCCTTCACAGAATCAAAGAGAGTCAGGACCTTGTTCTGGACTAGGCTTTGCCTAACAGGAATGTTGTGGCCGGTTTGATCTTCTATCCAGACCACTAAAACTTTCTCCATATCAGCAATAAGGCTGTTTGACTTTCTTATCAATTGTGTGTGCATTGGAGTAGCACTTTTAATTTCCTTCAAGAACTTTTTCTTTGCTTTCACAACTTGACTAACTGTTTGACACAACAGGCCTAGCTTCTGGGCTATCTCGGCTTTCAACGTGCCTTCCTCACTAAGCTTAATCATTTCTAGCTTTTGATTTAAAGCAGGAGACATGCAACTCTTCTTTTCACTGGAACACTTAGAGGCCATTGTAGATTATTAATTGGACTAATTTCAATATTGTATCTCAGGGAGAAGGGAGGCTGAGGAGAGGGAGAGAGATGGGGGAATGGCTGGTAGATGGAGCAGTCAGAACACACACAATATTTATCAATTAAGTTTGCCATCTTATATGGGCACAGTTCATGTCGCCTCGAAAGATGACTGATCACAGATCAGCATAACAAATATAATAATAAAGAATAAGTTTGAAATATTACAAGAATTACAAAATGTGACACAGAGACATGAAGTGAGCAAATGCTGTTGGAGAAATGGCGTCGATAGACTTGCTCAATGCAGGGTTGTCAAAAACCTCCAACTGGTAAAAAAAAAAAAAAAAAAAGGCAATATCTGTGAAGTGCAATAAAGTGGAGCACAATAAAATGAAGCATGCCTGTAATGCCCCTCTGTCATTGTAATACAAAAACTTTCCCTCAAAATTTGCAATATACTCTCTAAGTGGTGGTTGTGCCCCTATGGATAACGACCGAAAAAACATGTTCAGAACATGGGCTTTGGAATTCTGTAGACATGAGACTAAATTTCTTTTCTATCACCTTGGGGACTGTGTTACCTAAAGCAAGTTACCAAAACTCTCTGAACTTCAGTTTCTTGATGCGTAAAAGGTTGGAGTGGGGGGCATGATATATGCCTAAAATTGTACTTAAGAGACTCACATAAAATTATGTTTGCAATATGTTTAGCAGTGTAACTGGATCTGGCATATTTACTTCTAAGTGTTTTTAGGTCTCAGTATATGAGGTAAATAGTAGTTCCTTTGTCCTCCCTAGTGTTTTTCCTATAGACTTGCAAAACTTCCTACTGTTAACTTCATACTTAGTTCTTAAATTTCCTAAGGTTCACAACTATGCTTTGTTATTATACTTACTCTGCTTTCTGCTTTCTTCCTCTTGCTCTCACTCTCTCTTGTCTCTCCTCTCTCTCCACAATCTTTCTCTCTTTCCCTCAGTCCTGCATGCTGTCCTCCTCTTCTTCAGAAGCTCTTTTCTCACTCATGATTGAAAGAACTATTTCAAACCCCCTAAGGAAATTTTATGGTTTGCTTGAAGGCCCTCAAGAATCCCCCAAGGTGACATGTTATACCTCTGACACTTAGTGGATTTGAGAAATAAAACCTGTAGGTGCTTTATTCCAAAATGTTCCTCGATGGAGCTGCTACACAGGGCAGCAGAACAGCCCAGTGGTTCTCACCCACATTATCTGCATATGACACAAGACACAAAAGCATTTCATATGTTTTAGCTTTATACGTGTTAAACATTATTGAAGGAGGAGATCCAAGATGGCGCCGTGAGTAGTCCTCTTTGTCTCTCCCCCTTCGAGTCTACAATTATTTGGACACTTATCGCTTGACAAAGGATATCCAGACAGCATCTCAGGACGTCTGAGAGACCCACGCGACTATACATCGGAAGGCGGACGGACTTTCCTCTGGGAGGATGTGGAAATAGGTGAAAACTCTCCGACCCCGACGAGCAGCCTAGTTCCCGCAAGCGGCTTTCTTCCAACGGACGCCCCCAGAGGATCTACACACATCTAGGGCAGGAGCGAGCACACAACAGAGGAGCGACGGTGGAAACAGGTGACCAGAACCCTACCTAAACCCCCCGCAATTACTCCTAAACGCAGAGGGAAACTTTGGAGTTGCACACCTGAGCCCGTGGGGAGAGTCTCTCACCACCATTGGCAGGGAGACCCCGCCTGGTGTTCGCGGTGCCCGGAGGGTCCCAGAGAGAGTCGCTGAGGGTACGGAGGTCTCCCAGCTGCCGTTGCCCGCCCCGTGGGACTAGGGATTGCCGGAGATCTCGGAGAGGACCGGGGCTGGGGGAACTTTCAAAGGCCGGTTCTGCGACCCAGAGGGGAAGTGCAGGAGTTCCGCCTGGGCAGCAGACAAAACTCTCTGTCTGCCATTAGCAGAGGGGCCACGCCGAGCATTCACGGCTCCGGGAGAGGCCCGGAGAGAATCCCAGAGGGCGGGGCGACCCCCAGCTGCCGTTGCCCGCCCCGTGGGACTAGGGATAGCCGGAGATCTCGGAGAGGACTGGGGCTGGGGGGAGTTCCAGAGACCCAGCTTCGTAGCCTAGGGGGAAACCCTACAGGCTCACAGCAGCCTTAGGGAAAGCCTCTGCACAACACCAGTAGAAGGCACCCAGCCACCAGCCACAAGGCTGGAAGACCCCAGGGCAAAAGCAGCATAGCTAGGTGAACTAACCACAGACTGTAGAAGATGCCAATAGCTCTCCTGCGACCCATAGAGGACAAGTGAGATTTTGTGGGTGCCGACAGCAACGGAGCGACAAATATAAGTGATCCCACCCCTGGTCGCTGGAAAAGCCCATAACACCGTTGCAGACCCCAAGGAGAGAGCACATCTAGGTGGGCTGCAACAGTAGGCACCAGCAGCCTGAAGCCCCCCTGTGACGGCCCCCACAGCAGAGGAGGGAATCCAAAGGGCCACTGTGGCTACAAGGAGGGGCCCAGGCCCAGTTAGCAACTGCGGACAGGATTCCTGGTTGGTGCAGTATAAACAGCTGCTCCCCCACTGCAGCAGCTGAAACAAGTGAAAGGAGCAACTAAACTCTATCTCCATGCGGAGGCACAAATCAACAACATCAAGCAATATGAAAAAATACATTAAATCTCCAGAACAGAAAGAAAGTAACAAATACACAGAAAACAATCCCAAAGAAAATGAGATATATAAGCTAAATGAAGATGACTTCAAAACAGCCATCATTAAAATTCTCAATGAGTTAAGAGAGAGTTCTGACCATCAACTCAACGAGTTCAGGAGCTATGTCACAAGAGTTTGATACGATAAAGAAGAACCAAACAGAAATATTGGAAATGAAGAACACAATAGAGGAGATTAAGAAAAATCTAGATGCTCTGAACAGTAGGGCCAATAATATGGAGGAAAGAATTAGCAATTTGGAAGATGGCAATATAGAATTGCTGCAGGCAGAGGAGGAGAGAGAAGCAAGACTAAAAAGAAATGAAGAAACTCTCCGAGAATTATCAGATACAATTAGGAGATGCAACGTAAGGATTATAGGTATACCAGAGGGAGAAGAGAAGGAGAAAGGGGCAGAAAGCCTATTCAAAGAAATAATGGCTGAGAACTTCCCAAATCTGGTGAGGGAGATGGATCTTCAGGTGACAGAAGCCAATAGATCTCCAAACTTTATCAATGCAAGAAGACCAACTCCACGCCATATAGTAGTGAAGCTAGCAAAAGTCAATGACAAGGAGAAAATACTAAGGACAGCCAGGCAAAAGAAACTAACCTACAAAGGAACCCCCATCAGGCTATCAGCAGATTTCTCAGCAGAACCTTTACAGGCTAGAAGAGAGTGGAATGATATATTCAAAAATCTGAAGGACAAAAATCTACAGCCGAGAATTCTCTACCCAGCGAAAATATCCTTCAAATACGATGGAGAAATAAAAACTTTTGCAGATAGACAAAAATTAAGGGAGTTCATTGCCACAAAACCTCCTCTTCAGGAAATCCTCAGGAAAACCCTCACTCCTGAAAAATCCAAAAAAGGAAAGGGGCTACAAAACCAAGAGCAGAGGAGATAAGTGGAAGGACAACAACAGAGAGTAGCAGCTCTACATCAGAACAGATTAAACCATGGGACGAGAAACAAAGGAAACTGAAGAAAAGCGGAAAACAAGACACAAAATGGTAGTGGTAGGCCCCACATCTCAATAATCACTCTAAATGTAAATGGATTGAACTCCCCAATCAAAAGACACAGAGTGGCAGGATTGATCAAAGAACAAGATCTAACAATATGCTGCCTCCAGGAAACACACCTCAGCCCCAAAGACAAACACAGACTCAGAGTGAAGGGATGGAGAACAATACTCCAAGCTAATAATGAACAAAAGAAAGCAGGTGTCGCTATACTAATATCAGACAAGGTAGATTTCAAAGCAAAACAGATAAAGAAAGATAAAGAGGGACAGTATATAATGATAAAAAGGACTCTCTACCAAGAAGACATAACACTTATAAATATATACGCACCCAACACAGGAGCACCAAAATTTGTAAAGCAACTCTTAATAGAACTAAAAGAAGACATCAACAACAATACAATAATAGTAGGGGACCTCAACACACCATTAACACCAATGGACAGAACATCCAGACAGAAAATCAACAAGGAAATAATAGAATTAAATGAAAAATTAGACCAGATGGACTTAATAGATATATATAGAACACTTCATCCAAAAACAGCAGGTTACACATTCTTCTCAAGTGCACATGGAACATTCTCGAGGATTGACCATATTTTGGGAACCAAAGC
Organism: Equus quagga; assembly: GCF_021613505.1. Taxonomy (NCBI): domain Eukaryota; kingdom Metazoa; phylum Chordata; class Mammalia; order Perissodactyla; family Equidae; genus Equus; species Equus quagga. The sequence continues at coordinate 85,498,142 of NC_060275.1, forward strand.
AAACATCAATAAATACAAGAGAGTTGAAATAATATCAAGCACCTTTTCTGATCATAATGCTATTAAACTAGAAATCAACTACAAGAAAAAAGCAGAGAAAGGTGCAAAAATGTGGAGACTAAACAACACGCTTCTCAACAAACAATGGATCATTGAAGAAATTAAAGAAGAAATCAAATTTTATCTGGAGACTAATGAAAATGAGAACACGACATACCAAAACATTTGGGATGCAGCAAAAGCAGTCCTAAGAGGGAAATTCATCGCAATACAGGCCCATCTCACTAAACAAGAAAAAGCTCACATAAGCAACCTCAAACGACACCTAACAGAACTAGAAAAAGAAGAACAAACAAAGCCCAGAGTCAGTAGAAGGAGGGAAATAATAAAAATAAGAGCAGAAATAAATGATATTGAAACAAAAAAGACAATAGAAAGGATCAATGAAACAAAGAGTTGGTTCTTCGAAAGAATTAACAAAATTGACAAACCCCTAGCCAGACTCACCAAGAAAAGAAGAGAGAAATCGCAAATTAATAAAATTAGGAACGACAGAGGAGAAATCACAACAGATACCAATGAAATACAAGAGATCATAAGAGAATACTATGAAAAACTATATGCCAACAAATTGAACAACCTGGAAGAAATGGACAAATTCCTAGACTCCTACAATCTCCCCAAACTGAATCAGGAAGAAATGGAGAATCTGAATAGGCCAATCACAAGTAAGGAAATAGAAACGGTAATCAAAAACCTCCCCAAAATAAGAGTCCAGGACCAGACGGCTTCTCTGGAGAATTCTACCAAACATTCAAAGAAGACTTAATACCTATTCTCCTCAAACTGTTCCAGAAAATTGAGAAAGATGGAGAACTCCCTAACACATTCTATGAAGCCAACATCACTCTGATCCCCAAACCTGACAAGGACAACACAAAGAAGGAGAACTACAGGCCGATATCACTGATGAACATAGATGCAAAAATCCTCAACAAAATTTTGGCAAACCGATTACAGCAATACATCAAAAAGATTATACACCATGATCAAGTGGGATTTATACCAGGGACACAGGGATGGTTCAACATCCACAAGTCAATCAACGTGATACACTACATCAACAAAATGAAAAACAAAAACCACATGATCATCTCAATAGATGCAGAGAAAGCATTCGACAAGATCCAACACCCATTTATGATAAAAACCCTCAGTAAAATGGGTATAGAAGGAAAGTACCTCAACATAATAAAGGCCATATATGATAGACCCACAGCCAACATCATACTCAATGGACAAAAACTGAAAGCCATCCCTCTGAGGACAGGAACAAGACAAGGGTGCCCACTTTCACCACTCCTATTCAACATAGTACTGGAGGTGCTGGCCAGAGCAATTTGGCAGGAAAAAGAAATAAAAGGAATCCAAATAGGTAACGAAGAAGTAAAACTCTCGTTGTTTGCAGATGACATGATCTTATATATAGAAAACCCCAAAGAATCCACAGAAAAACTATTAGAAATAATCAACAACTACAGCAAAGTAGCAGGGTATAAAATTAACGTGCATAAATCAGTAGCATTTCTATACACTAACAATGAACTAACAGAAAAAGAACTCAAGAACTCAATCCCATTCACAATCACAATGAAAAGAATAAAATACCTTGGGATAAACTTAACCAAGGAAGTGAAGGATCTATACAATGAAAACTACAAGACTTTCTTGAAAGAAATTGACGATGACATAAAGAGATGGAAAGACATTCCTTGCACATGGATTAGAAGAATAAACATAGTTAAAATGTCCATACTACCTAAAGCAATATACAGATTCAATGCTATCCCAATCAGAATCCCAAGAACATTCTTCACAGATATTGAACAAACAATCCTAAAATTCATATGGGGCAACAAAAGACCGCAAATTGCTAAAGCAATCCTGAGCAAGAAAAACAAAGCCGGCGGAATCACAATCCCCGATTTCAAAACATACTACAAAGCTACAGTGATCAAAACAGCATGGTACTGGTACAAAAACAGGTCCACAGATCAATGGAACAGATTTGAAAGCCCAGAGATAAAACCACACATCTATGGACAGCTAATCTTCGACAAAGGAGCAGAGGGCCTACAATGGAGAAAAGAGGGTCTCTTTAACAAATGGTGCTGGGAAAACTGGACAGCCACATGCAAAAGATTGAAAATTGACCAGTCTTTTTCACCACACACCAAAATAAACTCAAAATGGATCAAAGACCTAAAGATTAGGCCTGAGACAATAAGTCTTTTGGAAGAGAATATAGGCAGTACACTCTTTGACATCAGTTTCAAAAGAATCTTTTCGGACACTATAACTCCTCAGTTGAGGGAAACAATAGAAAGAATAAACAAATGGGACTTCATCAGACTAAAGAGCTTCTTCAAGGCAAGGGAAAACAGGATTGAAACAAAAAAACAGCTCACTAATTGGGAAAAAATATTCACAAGCCACTTATCCGACAAAGGGTTAATCTCCATAATATACAAAGAACTCACACTGCTTAACAACAAAAAAAAACAAACAACCCGATCAAAAAATGGGCAGAGGACATGAACAGACATTTCTCAAAAGAAGATATGAATATGGCCAATAGACACATGAAAAGATGTTCATCATCGCTAATCATCAGGGAAATGCAAATCAAAACTACACTAAGATATCACCTTACACCCGTTAGATTGGCAAAAACATCCAAAACCAAGAGTGACAAATGTTGGAGAGGTTGTGGAGGAAAAGGAACCCTCATACACTGTTGGTGGGAATGCAAACTGGTACAGCCACTATGGAAAACAGTATGGAGATTTCTCAAAAAGTTAAAAATAGAAATACCCTATGACCCAGCCATCCCATTACTGGGTATCTATCCTAAGAACCTGATATCAGAAATCTCAAGAGTCCGTTGCACCCCTATGTTCATCGCAGCATTATTTACAATAGCCAAGACGTGGAACCAGCCTACATGCCCAGAAACTGATGATTGGATAAAGAAGATGTGGTATATATATACAATGGAATACTACTCAGCCATAAAAAAAGACAAAATTGGCCCATTCACAACAACGTGGATGGACCGCGAGGGTATTATGTTAAGCGAAATAAGCCAGTCAGAGAAAGACGAACTCTATATGACTCCACTCATAGGTGGAAATTAGTATATTGAGAAGGAGATCTGATCGGTGGTTACCAGGGAAAAGAGGGGGTGGGGGGAGGGCACAGAGGGGGAAGTGGTGTACCCACAACATGACTAACAAAAATGTACAACTGAAATCTCACAAGGTTGTAATCTATTATAACATTAATAAAAAAAAAAAACATTATTGAAGACCTTTCATAAAGGACTAAAAAAGAAACCAAATTGACATGCTCAGGGTAATATGTAGCTTGGCATACACAACAGACATGTGAAAAAATTTGCTTTTATATTAACTAACAAAATAAACAATAGTTTCATAAGGATAAGAAATAGATTATATAAGACATTTATCTATTTAAGACACTATCTAACTTAACTAGTTGGAGACTCGGATACTCCAGTTCCAATAATAGAACTAGGAAAAACTTCAGTGAGGAAATAGAAGACTTGAACAATATTACAAACCAACTAGATCTAACACATCTATACAACATTCCACCCAACAGCAGCAGAATACCTATCATTATTTTCAAGTGAATTTGGAACATTCTGCAGGATAAACCATAGGTTAGGCCACAACACAGGTTTCAAAGAACTTTTAAAGGATTGAAATCAAATAAAATGTATTTTCTGCCACAAAGGAATAAAATTAGTAGAAAGCAATACAAGAAGTAAATTTGGAAAATTCATATATATGTGGAAATTAAACATATTTCTAAATAAGCAAGCAAATAAAGAGTACATCACAAGGAAAATTAGACAATGAAATGATGAATGAAAATAAAAACACAAGATATCAAAATTTACAAAATTCAGCTAAAGCAATGCTTAGAATGAAATTTATAGCTGTAAACACCTATATTAAAAAAGATCTGAAACCAACAATTTAACCCACCACTTTAATAAACTAAAAAAAGAGAGAGAGAGAAAACTAAAAACAATGAAAGCAGAAGGCAGAGAAAATTAAGATTTATGGAGTAATAAATAAAATAGAATATTAACAGAGAGAAATTCAACAAAACCGAAATTTGTTTTTTTTAAAGATTTAAAAAAAATGACAAACGGTCAACTACACTAACAAAGTGAAAGAGAAGAATCCAATTACTAAAATCAGGAATGAAAGAGGAGAAAGCAATGCCAATCTTACAGATACAAAAAGGATAATAAGTGACTACTATGAACAGCTGTTTTGTTAATAAATTAGATAACTTACATGAAAGAGACAAATTCCTAGAAAGACACAAACTACTGAAAGTGATCCAAGAAAAAATTTAAAAACTGAGTAGACAGTAGACCTGTAACACAAGACTGAATTAGTAATCAAAAAACTTCCCACAAAGAAAAGCCTAAGCCAAGATAACTTCGCTCTTGAATTCTAGCATAAAGAAAAATTAACACCATCCTTTCACCATCTTTTCGTCCAAAAAATAGAATGAGAGAAAACACTATCCCAATAATTCTATGATGTTAGTATTACTCTGACACCAAAACCAGACAAAGACATTACAAGAAAATAAAGTTATAGACCAATATCCCTTCTGAATATAGATGCAAAAATCCTTAACAAAATATGACCAAATCAAATTCATCACTATTTACTATATATCAAGTGAAATTTATCCTAGGAATGCACGGTTATTTTAACATGTAGAAATCAATTAATGTAATATATTAATAGAATAAAGGAGGAAAAAAAACACAGTCTTCTCGATGGATTCAGAAAAAGCATTTGACAAAATCCAACATGCTTTCATAATAAAAACACCCAATAAACCAGGAAAGGAAGAGAATATTCTCAATCTGATAAGATCATCTATGACAAACCTGTGGCTAATATCATACTTAATGGTAAAAGTTTGAATGCTTTCCCTCTAAGATCAGGGAGAAGATGAGCTGTCCTCTCTTGTCACTTATATTAAACATTGTTTTGGAGGTTCTACTCAGAAAAAATAGGAAAAAAAATAACAGGCATCTTGATTGGAAAGAAATAAGTAAAACCATCTCTTTTTGAAGTTGTCATGATCTTGTGTATATAAAATCTATATACATATAAAAAGCTATTATAACTAATAGATGAATTCAACAAGGTTTCAGTATACAAGACCAGTATACAAAAATGGATACATAAATCCCCTGTATTTCTATACACTAGCAATGACACTAGCAAAATCTGAAAATTAAATTAAGGAAACAATTCAGTTTACAATAGCATCAAAAAATATATACTTAGGGTTACATTCAACAAAGAAGTGCAAGACTTAATACACTGAACACTACAAAACATCATTGAAAGAAATTAAAGAAGACCTAAATGAATGAAAAGACATTTCATGTTCATGGATTGGGAAACTTAATATTGTTAAGATGGTAATGCTCTCCAAATTGATCTATGGATTCAGCACAGTACCTGTCAAAACCCAGCTGCCTTTCTGCAGAAACTGACAAACTGAAAATTCATATAGAAATGCAAGGGACCAAAGTAGCCAAAACAATCTTCAAAAAGAAGAACAAATTTGAAGTATTCACATTTCCCAATTTAAAACTTACTACAAAACTACAGTAAACAAGACAGAGTAATAGTAGCATAAGGATAGACATATAGACTAGTGTAACAGAATTGGAAGTCCAGAAATAAACCCTTATATTTATGGTAAATTGGTTTTCCACAAGGGTGCCGAGAAAACTAAGGAGGAAAGAATAGTCTTTTCAACAAATAATGCTGGGACAACTGAATATCCACTTGCAATAGAATGAAGTTGGATCCCTACCTCACTCTATATCCAAAGAGTAACTTAAAGTGGATCACAGGATTAATTAAACAGCTAAAGAAAAAGATAGGTAAGGAAAAAGGTAAATCAGACTGCATCAAATTAAAAACTTGTACATCAAAGGACACCATCAAAAAAGTGAAAAAAGTAGCCAAAAAATGGAAGATGATGTTATCAAATCATATGAGAAAGGTCTAGTAAATAGAATATATAAAGGACCCTTACAGCTCAACAACGTTACAATTTCAACACCGGGGCAGATGACTGTGGTCTGAGGTGGCCGCAGAACAAAATCACTAAACAATGGTGCTTGGATTAGGCCCTAAAGAATGGAGAAAGGGAAAATTTAGAGAAAAGGGAGATTTCAAGCAAGGTAACTATGCATTACTCATTGTCCATTTGGCCAACCTTATCTATATGTCGCATGTATATTTCTAACTGATTGTCTCTTGAGGACATTGGAAATGTCACTCTATGGCGTTGTATCCCTTATAGTATTGACTTCTCATAGGGGCTTATCATATTCAGTGATTGATTAGATGAGAAATATAAAGAGAGAATTTGCATGCAACAAACATTTTTCATGTACATGGGGGCACTTCAAAGTAACAGAATTTTTATTCAAGTGATATAATTATAAAATTACTTGCACATTGTAGAGCATTTTCTGGCTTGATAGGTTCTTTTTAACAGGCAAACATATTTTCTGAAACAAAAGCAAGACAAATCATTTGACATGTAGAAGAGAAGAGGCTATTTTGAATTGGAGCTAACTATGAATATGAACCAAATGTTCAATGTACAATAAATCAAAATTAAGAAGACTTTTGTGCCACAGAGACCTGGCTTCTCGACTTATTCTCACTCTTATTAACTATTTTGTCTTTGAGCAAGTTACTTAACATTCCCATGCCTCACTTTCCTCATCTTCAAAGTAGAGGAAATAACCGATTCAACATCAGAGTGCTGTGGTAAAAAAATTAAGAAAGAAAATCGTACTAACATGATTCACATTGTGCTGGGTACAGAGAAAATGCTCCATCAGTTTTAGCTGTCGTTATTACTGTGTGGTTGTAAAGTTATCCTTGTTGAAGATAGGTTATTACAATAAGCCACATTTACACATATGAATAACGGAAAATCATTATTTAAACTTGCCTTTGGTGGATTACATTGGTCAAGTCTGGAAGTATCTTATTTAAGGAACACATCTTTTACTAAAAAAATGAAATGCCAGAGAAATAGCTGTCCCTCTGAATGGGAATCCAGAATCTTCTCTTGTAGTACATTATGTCCAGTCTTGAAAATACAAGTTGACACACCATTTCCCCACTCAATCTGTGGCCTTTTGACAGACAAATCTACCAACCAAATATAGAGAAGGTTACTATCCCCTAAAGATTATAAATAAGAAAACAGGAATGATAACCAGGATACACCTTGAGCAAGAAGGGGCAGCAAAGTTTAGAAGAGGTTCCTAGTGCCCCCTAGTGCTAAATCTCCTCCAATTTCTTTTATTTTTCTCTCTCTCTTTTTTTTTAATATATGTTTTATCAAGAGACTCCAAAGTTTGAAGCAACTAAGCTTTATTCAAATAGTCCTCTGTATTAGGCTGCTTCAAAATGCACCTACACATAATTCTAAGACAGAAAAGCCTTAAACTCTAAAGATAAACAATTTGCTTTTTTCATTAAAGAGAAGCCAAAGTACAAATGAGAGGAGACATGTATCCAGCAAAGAGAATCAAATTCTGAATTTAAATATGCTCATTAATTGAAGCAATCAGATAATCAGAATATGTATATTTAAGGAGAGTATTTTAGCCTAGGTAGCTCTAACTGAAGCAATATAATGATTGAATCCAGATAAACTCCTTACCTAGGCTATTTTTAATGGAAATGCTGACATCCTTAATACAGAGCCGTGAACACTCCTATCCTAATAGTGTATATAACCTGCAGACAAGTCTCTCTAAAATGTGCTGAGTTAACATCTAGGGTTTGGGACTTTTATTTCACTCGAGCAGGACGTTAAATTCATGACCTCCAAATGTTCTAAGTGACTGTAGGTAATCACTGAATTAAATAACTAGTTTTATTTTATAGTTATCAATAATTTAGAAGTCCCAAAGTTATAGAAATTGGGAGTTACTTCTGGAGTTTAGTCAAAATATATTTGATATTTTTGCTGATTAAACTTCATCTTCGAAAACCGATTATTATGAGTGGCAGATAAAAATGTAAACTCAGAACATTTTTAACTAGCTTAAATAGAATTGAAGTAGGTCATCATAAAGAAATAATTGGCTTGATTTCAGCCTGACTAATGTTTCCGTCAATGTGATTTTATTAGAAAAGATTTTTATTCTTTGAAAAGAAAACCTTGTCTGATGTAAAGCTGGTCTTAACAAACCTTGATTTTGTTTTATCTTTATTTTGATGTAGCCTTTCCAAAATCCTAGGAAAAATACAATACCTTTACTGGTTTTTAAAGTCTGTTTTTGATCCTAGTGTTGCTCTGATAAAGATCATTCTCAAGTTTTCTTCATTTTAAATTTCATTTTTAAAATTTGACTTGGCAAGCAACCTAGGCGCCCATTGAGGGACGAATGGATAATGAAGATGTGGTATTTATACACAATGGAATACTACTCAGCCATAAGAAATGATGAAATCCAGCCATTTGTGACAACGTGGATGGACCTTGAGGGTATTATGCTGAGTGAAATAAGTCAGAGGGAGAAAGTCAAATACCATATGATCTCACTCATAAGTGGAAAATAAAAACAACTACAAACAAACACATAGCAATGGAGAATGGTTTGGTGGTTACCATGGGGGAAGTGGGGGGAGGGCAAAAGAGGTGATCAGGCTCACCTGTGAGGGGAAGGACTATAATTGGTTTGTGGGTGGTGAACATGACGTAATCTACACAGAATGCAAAATATATTATGATGTACATCCGAAAGCTGTATAATGTTATAATCCAATGTTACTGCAATTAAAAATAAATAAATAAAATTAACAACAAAAAAGAGACTGTCAAAAAAAAATTTGAGGCAGAGGATAGTGAGCTGTCATTCAGTGTTCACAGCCAGAATTATTCATTATTCACTAAGCTACACTGTATTTCTTCCCCATAATCTCCCAGCACAGTTATTCATAGTGAATTGCACTTACTCTGCATACCAACTCCTCCTTAAAACTCATTCTTATGAAAGATCTGATGTCTTCTTAATCTAGTCCTTCTAAGGTTTATCCCTTAATTCAAATCCAGAAGAGTTTAAGTTGTGATTATATTTGATGAGCGTCTCCTGGGTGATGAGATCAATTAGAAAAGAGTGACAGTTTTTCCCAAGGACACTGAAGTAATTGGTATAACTGAAAATACGCTTGGTAAGAATGTTGACACACATACTAGAAAGACTTAGCAAATGCAGGTGCTTAGACTCCCAAGAGAAAAAATCCAATTACATTTTTTCAACTGCTGGTTTGTCTATTTAACATTTTTGCTTAAGAAATCAAACAGGCACCATGATAATTAGCTATACATATTACTCACATGATCTTATATGATAACTTCTAAAATAAGATATCAAAATATTTCACAGTCAATGGGCTCTACTTGGACTTATTCTTTTGGGGGGAGGGAAGACTGGCCCCAAGTCACTTTGTGTGTGGGACGCCACAGGTCCATGCCCAGGATCTGAACCCACAAACACCAGGCCACTAGAGTGGAGCATGCAAACCCAACCACTACATCACCAGGCCAGCCCCTACTTGGACTTACTTTTAAGGATATTTTAAAGCAAAAAAAAAAAAAAGAAGAATACGGACTAGATGAGACTTTTTAGTGAATCAAAACCATAGCAAATAATATGGAAAGAAAGTAGATAACCAGTACAGTGTCATTAGTTTTAAAACAATACAGATCTTTCTTGACTTAATAAGGGGATTATGTCCCAATAAACTCATTATAAATTAATATTATAAATCAAAAAGGAGTTTAATACACCTAACCTATTGAACATCATAGTTTAGCCAAGCCTGCCTTAAACGTGCTTAGAATACCCACACTGGTGTACAGTTGGACAAAATCATCTCACACAAAGCCTATTTTCTAATAAAGTATTGAATAGTTCATGTAATTTATTGAATAGTGTACTGAAAATGAAAAGCAGATGATTGTATGGGTACAGAATGGTTGGAAGTGTATCGGTTGTTTACCCTCAAGATCCCATGGTTGACTGGGGACTGTGGCTCGCTGTCATCGAGGAGCATCATGAGACGGTATCGTACGCATATCGCTAGCCTACGAAAAGAGTGTGATTCAAACTTCGAAGTACAGTTTCCACTGAAGGCATATCACTTTCCCACCATGGTGAAGTCAAAAAATCTTTAAGTCATATCGTTGTAAGCAGGGGCTGTATAAGAATTAGAGGTTCCCATGGAATAGGAAGGAGTCCCAGTTTTAAGTACAGGTACAAAATCCCACAATTTTTGTTCTGTTTTGCTTGTTTTCCCTGATGACTTTCCTAGAGATCACAGTGGGCCAAATTAATTAAACAAGCAATCTTCATTCCTAAGGCAACACACCAACGCTATCACACAAATTGGGGCAGGAAGTACCTAAGTAGGTCATTGAAGTGAGCTCATCATTCAATCACCTCAGCACAACTTGCTTATGAAAGTCCACAGCAGTAAGAAAATATGCAATTTTAAACAATTACACCCCCAAACAAGATATCTCTGGTTCAAGAATCAGAGACTCTCACTGTTATCCACTAGTATTGAATAAACATATTTGCATATCTTTGATCATTGATAAACAACAGACACACAGTTTCCGCCCTTCATAGAGTTCCAGCCGGGTTCCGCCATCATCATCCCCGCTGTAAACAGAGAATACTTGGGAGTTTCCTGTGAGGAATAGTTGGTTCACGTGCTTGCTGACAATCCCGCAGGCCCTCCAGTAGGGTTCAGTCTTTTATTAACCAGAATCTTTGACTTGGACTTGTCACCTCATGTATTTCCCAGTGTAGGTCCTTCAGAATCTGATCTTTCTACTTTTCTGGATCCCTGCTTGCTAATTCCTCCAGCTTGCCTGCCTTACCTCAACGATTGTTTTTGCCTGCTCAGTCAAGATTAGCCTCTTTCACTGACCTACCTTCCTAGGCTGTCCTATTGCTCTGTAAATCCTGGTGTGACCACTCTGAATTAACATTAACAGGATAGATCTAAATATCTCAAACCAAATGATACATGTATTATCTACTAATTATCAGTTTTTAATTTTCACTCATCATGTAGAGGTCACAACCAAAATGATAGAAAAGTAAATAGTGTTGGGTTGGAGACTTGGAAGAGTAGCCATGCGGGTCCCAGGTCTATCACTGAGAGAGAAAATGTCAAGGAGGCACAACTTTCTTCACCATGGTGAACTTTGTGGTCATGTAAGGAATCCTTTTGTTTTGTGTACTGGGTGAAAATATAAATTATGAAAGTTTTAATTAATGCTTTGCACGGTGCTGGGAAGATAATGGATAATGAACAATGAAGGGGAAAGAGAGGAAAGGAGGGAAAGAAATAATAAGGAACGTAGGAAGGAATAAAGGAAGTGTTGTGAACTCACCTAAGCCAAATTGGACAATCATCAAGTAACGAGCTCTTTCGATAAACAGTGGTGCACTTTGGCCATATACAATCCTTATCCACAAATTGCCTACCAAAGGATGTGTGGCAGTGCAAACAAGAGTTAAACTAAATAACGTTGAATGACAAATATTTATCAGCAAGCATGCAAAATAAATTAAAATGAAACAGAATTTGCTTTGATAAGGTCTGGAAAACTCCACTTCGTCCTCGATAAGCACCATGCCTTAGATGCTCACTCTGAGGCAGATGCAAAAACACTTTCTAGTGGGCCTTATTTTAAGTCAGGCAAGACTCCTCTAGGAGCTCTAGAATTTGCCTGAGTTGTTAGCCTTGTTTATGCAAGAGGGGGCATCTGCACAATCTTGCTGGCCATCCATATGTCTTAAACACCACTCATTTTCGTCAAGGAAAATTTTTCTAACGTATCTAATGCTAAAACCCCTTGATACAGATTTTGATACTTCTGTTTGAATGTCTCCAAAGTGTAGAATCTTGGTTAGGCTATTTCAAATACTAAATCACTGCCCTTAAAGACTAAATGGAGACTCTACCCACCACTCCAAAGACACACTTCTGCTCCAAGGCTTCTAGTGAAATTTTCCAACTAAGTCATCATACAGAAAGTAAAACTGGAAGAATGGAAGGAAGGAAGGATGGATGGGAGGGAGGGAGAGATGAAGGAGGAAAAAACCTCCAACCACTCTTCTGATGTATTCACTATTCCATCCATGTTTGATTACGTGTCCCAAATAAATTTTTTGCCATGACTTTGGACAGTCTTTCTGCTGGGAATTCTTCTCTTACCACCCGCTCCCCAAAATAATATACTAATTTAGCCATGTGGTAAAATTTTTATTAACTTACACATAAAAATTCAGCTGCTATGAAATTTCAGGTAAAATCAGTTACTCCCTTTACTCCTTTTCCACCCCCAAAAACCTGCATTTATCCATTTCTCAGAAAGCTATCTGTGTGTGTGTGTGCGCGTGCATGTGTGTGTTTCTCAGTAGGTATAGCCGTGTCTACGTTCCCTGGTATATTCTGAGCCCCATAGCTCTTTGGAATTCCTGGAGCCAATAAAGGGCCTATAATATAATTTTTTCAGTAAATGTTTGATTACTTTAATTGAATTTAGCATTGAAAATGTCTTCTATACTAAGATCGACTACAATATCAAATATTACTTTTCCATTTAAGTATGAAATAAACTATTAGGTAAGAAGGAAACGGCAGGTGAGCAGAAGGAAAAATTATGATCCAAATGGACACAGCAGAGAATTTGAGAAACATTTCAAAGTGATAAGAGGAAGTAAAGACAACAGTTTAAAATGTCAAGTAACAAGAACAAATTGCCTTCTAAAATTCAAACTGAAGAACCTTCTCCAAAATTTCTGTTTCATTAAGTGGCAAATTAATTTCTCGGAACATTTTCCAACTTTTAAAACTTAAACATAATAATTTAATTCATATTTTGCATAAAAGTACTTATTTTCTATCCAAAAATTTTAGAAATTTTAATCATTAAGTTATTTTCAAGTTCAAGGTTCAAGTCTACCTGGATTGGAAAAAAAAGTTATACACTTAGAGTTCCTGGTAGTTGCCAACCACTGTGAAGAAATTCTTTCTTCATTTTATACCTGATGGAACATTTAACGTTTAACATTTAACAGTCAAGGCCATGTTTTAGAATCTGCTTAACACTTTCAGACAGTTATTCACAGACTACGGTTACAATCCTCTGGATTTAAGGTGAATTAAAAAACATACTCTTCCCCAAAGAAAAATTGATGGAGTCCATGCAGATGTGATGCCAAATTGCCGTTCTCCTGAGCTGAGTGTCGTTTTGGAGAGTTTGAAATCAGCAAGTTATAAATAACAGACTCTGAGAAGATCCATAACATGCCCTTCCTTGTCACTCTGTTGCAATGATTCCCAGTCTCCACTGTGCAAAAGAAACTCCTGGGGACCTTTTAAAACAGATATGTCTAGCCTCCATAGACTCTCATTTGATTTGTCTGGCGGGAGGCCTACGTATTGGTATTTTTATAAAGCATATACATATGCTTTTCTAGTATGTTGCCAAGGTGGAGAACCATTGTCCCTAAGATATATGCAGAATTGGAATATTCTAGGCTATATTTGACCTTAATAGATACCTAAACAGTGTTTAGGAGATTTTCCTAATACATTTATACTTTGTCTTTTCACTGAAGTAGCAGTTAGCCAGATGTCTTACTTCTAAATAGAATACTTAGAAAATTACTATTTATAGACAATTTGGTTATTCGCTGTCCATATGCTGATTGACATCAACTTACTGAAAAGTGATAACATGGTAAAATATTAAAAGGTGAAGAGGAAGGTTATTGTTTATCCTGGAGCACTTGAAGCTCTTGAATCTCGCCATTGGACATGAATCTTACCAGCTAGTATAAATTTTCAAATGAAGAAATATCTGATCATGACCATTTTTAGAGCTAAAAGCATGACAGTAAGAAATTATATTTAATAAACAAGAGAGTGTTGTATAAGTAAGATCTTTATTAAAAAGATTGAAACAGAGAATTGAATAGTCACTAGGGATCTTCAGGGGAAGTCACTTTTACGAAATATCCAGACAAGGAAAAAAACACAAGCTTCAATCAACAGGGAGTTAAGTGACCAGAATCATTAATAGAGTAGTGTTATTGCAATACTTAGTTTTTACAAGAAAGAAATTAATCAAGAGTCAGTATGCATATCTCGTGGATTCTCTCCAGCCATAGTACTCCAGGTTTACCTTAAACAAAATGGGAAATAAGTGAGGTTTGTCCTTCTGGCATCTTTCCCCACTTTGAGACCTTCATGCTGTCCCTTAACTGATGAGTATCCCTCAGTGTAAGCCTGACATCTTACCTTTATCTGTTCTACTATAAAAATGCCCCAGTTTTGTGTTCAACTCTTTGTGTATTTGCTCTCTGTATTCAATGGTAACAAACCAATACATGCTCAGGTTTCTGAGGCTAATAAAGAACAATCATTCCCCTTATTGGGTGGATTTGCATTTTAACAGGGAACTCTGAAGAAGAACAGATTCAGAGTTCCGGTCACTGAAGTTTTATTTATTTGAGAACGGGATGCAAGAGGGAAACCTCCTTATTGTCGCTTCATTCTACTTAGGTAGCTGCCCATTTCATCAACTCCTAGCTATGGTCCTCTAGGTATTAGGTAAATGCTGAAAAATAAATAAAAGTAATGCTTTATAAATTTAATCAATGAAAATGTTATATATGGAAAGAGAAGAATTAAATAAAACATCTGGATTGGAATGGATTAATAGCAACGCCCTTCATTTGTATTGCTTTGTAAAAAATGATGTTTGCCAAAGTCCTCCGTGCCTTGTTAGACTTAAAACAATGCAAGTAGCTTAAGCAGTTTGATACTGAATGTGACTTATTCATAGTAGTAACTTCATATTTAAACATAAAATGTGAGAAATCTTCTGTGCTCAGCACTGCCATTGAGAAATTATGTCTAATGCATAGTATGTTTTACTACCAATTAACCCAATACCTGTCATCAATTAGAAAAGGCTTAGTTGCAGTTTAAAGCAGATTTCTTTCTCTTTTATATTAGAATAATTTATCTTTAATAAGACTGGCAGACTCCATTTACATTAGATTCATTCAGGACAATTTGTGACTGCACGTCTTTGTTGAAAGAATCCTACTAAAAATTAATCAACAAATAAGTGAAATTAGTTACAAGGACCAACAATTGCAAGAAAATAATATTCATCAGTGCCACAGCATATCAATTCTAGATTTAAACGATCAATAGCTCTTCCTTAAGACATTTATATTATATAAGTGCACCCTGTTGGACTACACTTATATGAATTGCTTTCCTCATAAGATCTCTAATTAGCTGCTAAAATTTAGAGTTCAAATTTTTGTAACTAATATAACACCAAAAGTTCATTACAATAACATTTTATTTCTATTAATTTTTTTTTTTTTTTTTTTTGGTGAAAATTGGCCCTGAGCTAACATCTGCTGCCAATCCTTCTCTTTTTTGCTGAGGAAGACTGGCCCTGAGCTAACACCCATGCCCATCTTCCTCTACTTTATATGTGGGACACCTACCACAGCATGGCTTGACAAGTGATGCATAGGTCCACACCCAGGATCCGAACCGGTGAACCCTGGGCTGCCTAAGCAGAATGTGCGAACTTAACTGCTGCACCATCAGGCCAGCCCTCTATTAAATTTTTTGAAAATTAAAATGAATGAAAAAGTACTATAATAATTTGAAGATTCATAGGATTAGTAAACAATACATAAGTACCTGATACACTGGTTTAAAATATATCAAAATGAAAATTAGAAATATATTAAAAATGGAAATGATCATCCTAATATTGGCCCAATATTTTTAAGATTTTGATGTTAGTACTCACAATCATAAAATTCATCATCTTTATAAATACTGAAAAATGTTAAAAGAGCTGAAGGCAATTTAATAAGCTTACGCATATTTTATGAATAAGTTGTGAGGCTGATTTGAATATGGTTTTTCAGTAGGCTGCTTTTTCACATCAACACCTGCCATTATTTTTCATTTCTTAATACCTCAGGAAGTGGATTCCACTTTGGAAATTGAGTTTATGCCATGAACTCATTACTCTGCTTTTTCATTCCTGTAATAGCATGTATTATAGAAATATTTTATCCAACTCAAAGATCTCTGCCTGAAAGCACATCATTCTAAAAATGCTGTTGGCAAGCGTATGTTTGGCTCTCTACCCCCTTCAGTTACAGGACTCTTTCTTCCCCTACTTGCCGTATCCTTATTCTGCTCCCTTTCTGCTCAGAGCTTGTATGGACTCCCCCCTATGAACGTGTGCCCCCTTTGCACACCCTATGTTCTAAAGAAAATGTCCCTACCCAGCCTCACCAAGAGTCCCCTGGTTTCTGCTTAATCTGAATAAATATGATAAAACACTCCAACCGAGTGTGATAATGATACTAGTAGGTGCATTAATATATGCATTTTACTTTTGCTGGCCAGAGATAGTGCTATCAAAACACAGTGTCTCTAATTTTGGAATTTACAGGCAAAGTTGTGTTAACCAAACCTTTCAGTGGTTATCCCACTTCACAAAAAAATGCATCCTTGATTAAGCCATCTACACACCAGGCTCCCTGTGACATAATATTTTAGATTTCCACTGCTCCAATGAGTCTAGGCTATTCATAAACCAAACCTTTCTTTTGCTTCACCTCTGCCATAATTTTGCTTATATCTTCCCTCACTCTCTGCCCATCCTTCAAAGTTTAGTTCAGGTCTTAGTTTTTCCATGATTCCTGAGACCAACCTAGAACACACCAGGTTTACCTTCCCTAAAAGACAAACTATGCTTACTGGACAAGTACTGAGTTCTTGGCACATACTGGGTCTCAATTATAATCCTAGGACATAGGTTGTTGGGGTTTTGTTTTCTATTCTTTCTGATAGAATCTTTCAAGTTTCACTGTAAGCTTACTAAGGGCAAGATCTGAAGTGTATTACCTCTTCTGCACCCCAGTCATGCTGTACATTTCTAGGTGACACAACTCACATTTCAATGTGGACTCCTAGAATATAGAATGAGCATCATTGTGTTTCTAGGATGTGGTGTGTCAAAATATGATAGCTGATTCTTAATCGGACTGCTCAATAAAAGTATACTGGTTGACACAACTAGAAGGACCCACAACTAAAATATACAACTATGTACTGGGGGAATTTGGGAAGAAAAAGCAGGAAAAAAGAGAATATTGGCAATAGTTGCCAATCTTAAACAAAAACAAGTGCCAATATTTAAAAAAAGTTATTCACTTGATTTTGTCTTAATTTGTAGAATTTTACTTTAAAACCAATGGAAATAGAGATAAGAAGAGTTGAGCACTTTACACTCAAAAAAGTTTTATGAGAATACATTAAACACCATTAACAAGTAATGTACAAATGCTCGCACAGGCTTCAAAAAAAAGAAATAGTACATAACTATTTTGCATGTTTGGCAATATCTGAAACGATTTTGTCACAACTTAAGGGGTGCTGCTGGCGTCTAGTAGACAGAGGCCAGGGATGCTGCTAAACATCCTAAAAAAGCACAAGACAGTTCCCCAGTACAAAGAATTATCCCACTCCAAATGTCAATATTGGTGAGATTGGAAAATCCCACTCTACAGGAACTCAAGAAAGTAAATATTGCATCAATCTGCACCTTTCTTTTTCATAGTTATTAGAAAAGTGGCTCATATGTGGGTCTACTGGGAGGAAATGTCTTGTTTGCTCTTATTTAAAAAGTTGACCACAAAACAAGGTCTAAAAAGCAGAGCAGAGGGTAATCACAAAGAGGGCTGATATCTGTGAAAAGTCTCTATTTCTGGAAGATTTCTGTGTTATGTGAGCATAATGAATGCCTTTGATGAACAGCAACATTTGCTGGCCATGCTTGCACTCTTGCCAGCTTATAGTCTATCCACCACGTGATACCAGAGTAAACTTTTTAAATCTCCTCAAAACCTTTTGATGGCCTTCCATCACACTTAAAGGAGGGAAGTTTATAGTGATAAACACCTATATCAAAGAAGAAGAAAGATCTCAGGTAAACAATCTAACTTTACACCTCAAGGAACTAGAAAAAAAGAACAAAATAAATCTCAAGTTAGCAGAAGGCAGGAAATAATAAAGATTACAGCAGAAATCGAGAATAGAAAAACAATAGAAAAAATCAACAAAACTAAGAGTTGGTTTTTTGAAAAAATAAACAAAATCATTAAACCCTTAGCTAGACTAACTAAATAGCTAGACTGACTAGACTAACTATGGGAAAGGCTCAAACGAAGAAAATCAGGAATAAAAGAGGAGACATTACAATGAATGCCTCAGAAATAAAAAGGATTATAAGGGAGTATTATGAACAACTATATGACAACAAGTTGGATAACCCAGATGAAATGAATAAATTCTTAGAAATGTCCAACCTATCCAGACTGAATTAAGAAGAAACAGAAAGTCTGAACAGACTAATAACAAACAAGGAGATGGAGCAGTAATCAAAAACCTCCCAATGAGGAAAAGTCCAGGACGAGATGGCTTCGTGACTGAATTCTACCAAACATCCCAAGAGGAATTAATACCAATCCTTTTTAAACTCTTCCAAAAAATAGAGTAGAGGAAATACTTCTGAACTCATTTTATGAAATCAGCATCACTCTGATACCAAATCCAAACAAAAAAGACACAAGAAAAGAGAACTACAAGCCAATATTTCTAGTGAATATAGATGCAAAAATCCTCAATAAAATACTAACATTGATTTAACAACACATTAGAAAGGTTATACACAATGACCAAGTGGGATTTATCCCTGGGATGCAAGGTTGGTTTAACATCAGTAAATCAATCAACATGATGCACCACATTAACAGAATGAAAGATAAAAGCCACATGATCATCTCAATAGATAGAGAAAAAGAATCGACAAAGTTCAACATCCATTCATGGCAAAAACTCTCAACAAAATAGGTATAGAAGGAACTTACTCAATGAGAGATATGATCCCTGGTTACTGCTCTGTTCTTGTATCCATCTGTTCTTTTTCTCTCTCCCTGTGTTTCAGTTGCACTGGCTTATATGCTGTTTCCTGTAGACATACTCCTCTCATGCTTCCATCTCAGGGTCTTCCCTCTGACTGGATCAATCTTCCAGAAGGATTCTTGTGGCTTTTCCCTTTGCTATATATTATTCTTCAATTCTCTGCTCCAATGTCACCTTTATCTACAAAAAAAGTATCTTTAACCACTTGGTATTCACTTCTGATGTTTTATTTCCTTCATAGCACTTTTCATTACCTGGCATTTTTAAATCTTTCTTTTTAATTGATTTGTTTGTTTATTGTCTGTCTCGCCTTACCATCACTACCCTAAATCCGTGGCATATTTACTTATCTTTTCTGCATCTTCAGACCCTAGATTAGTGCCTGAAAAATGGTAATCTTTTCTTAAATATTTGTTAATCAATATACGAATCAATATATGAACGAATCACATTTAAAATGTTCTACCCAGCCAATTAAAATAGACTTTCTTGTTCCTTGGCATTCTTATTGTTTACCTTATTTTTCCAAATTGGGGAAAAGATTAGACCCAATTTATGAGAATCAAGCTTTTACCTAGAAGGATATTGGAACAGTAAACACTTGGTAGAAAAACTTAAGTGTCCCAGCCAATGCTACCAATATTTATAAACAAATTCTTTTTTTGTAAACAGAAGTTCCATTTTCTACGCTGTAATGTGTGTGTAAAGAGCAAGTGTTAGTTTAGAACATAGAATAAAGGAAAATGAAGGTAAAAAAGGAAAAAGAATAAAATAAACAAAAAGAAGACAAAATATGGGAGACTAAATATGAAGTAAACTTTCAGAGTGATTGGAACATTGGAGGTTTTTTTTATTGCAGTAACCTTGGTTTATAACATTATATAAATTTGAGGTATACATCATGATATTTCTGTTCCAGTGTGGATTACATCTTGTTGACCACCTTGGTAACCACCTAAAGACTGACTACAATCCATCACCACACACCTTTTCGCCATCCTCCCTCCCCTTTCCCCTCTGGCAACCACCAATCCAATCTGTGTCTCTGTGTGATTGTTGTTGTTTTTATCTTCTACTTATGAGTGAGATGATACAGGACTTTTGAATTGACTCAATCTGTGTTCAAATTCTACTTGTCTTATGTTGGCTTTCCAGAAGCAGATCCTGGAATGTGGTTTTATGTGTAAGTGCCCCCAGAGGCACCAGTGAGGGAGTAATGGGAGCAGGAAGGGACTAGGAAGAAACCAAACCAGTGCTATTACAAACGAAGTTCCAATCTCCACCTTATCCCTCCCAGAACCCTGGAGCAGGGACCAGTTCAAGAGAGCTGTGTTTTCATACTCCTGCACCACCTGTCACTAGCTAAGCATCACCCAGGAGATGGAAGCCCCCAGGCCCTTGCAGCGCTTAGCATCTGGGAGGAGCAGCTGTCCTGGTGAGCCAGTAGGAACTAAGCCGGGTAGAAGATGAAGGATGGGAATCTAGAACAAGGCAAGGTGAAATGAGGAGACCTGAGCGTAGTTCTGACAGCTACCCTGGCATTCAACCAGGCAAGCTACTAATTTACCAGGAATGTTTATAGTATATAAATATAAATATATAGATAGATATGGTATATATGACATATATACAGATACCCCCTAATAATCGGCATGTTGCTCAACTATGGAAATTATGTAACATATTTTTTATAATGTGGAAGAAATCTAACAGATGAGAAAAAAGTGAGAGCTTATTAATTTACTTTTAATTGTCATTTTTACAGCACTAAATATAAAAGAGTCACTATTGGACTTGCACTTGCTGTTCCTTTTACCACAGTAATGAGTTTCCAGAAAAGGATAAAAAATATCCCACATCTCGAGACATGAAACTTGCAAAATGTTTCACAGACGCACAAAAGCAGCATGCTCTAAACCACTCGCCGGCACGGTACGCAGCTGGATTGTCAGATACTAGAATGGCACTTTAACATGCTAACGAGGAATATCTCAGAAACACCGTGTACCTCACAATCTCAATCACTGGTTTCCCTTTCTACAATTTCAAAGAGCAAGCAACAGATTTTTAAATTATAATTAGATTAAAACTGTCATATGTTATATTCTCTGGTTCCCAATCAGATATCTATTAACTGGTACAGCCCGGTTTTGCTAAAGATCATATATATCCAAAATTTTCTTAGTTTGATTCAAAGATTCTCTTCCTCTTGGAGGAGAATAAATGTATTCCAGCCATATGGAAAATCATGTTAAATACATAGGACACAAAATTTGAAAAAAATAATTTAGCCAAACATAGTCTCTTAATAAAGACTTTGGATTTACATTTAATTATCATTCTTTAGCAACTCCTTTTTTGTAACAAGAGTGGTTAAAATAAAATAAATAACTTAGCACCAAATTATTTCTTTAACTGTAAAATCAGCTTTCCATCCAGTACAGTTTTAATTATTAGTGAGTTCTTGATAATTTGTGTGTAGGTCTTTCTTGGAAAAGTAGAATTTATATTTCCCAATTAAAATTTCTGTGAAACAAATGATTAATTTAGTGACTCCCACTTCAGTGTGAGGGATATGTGTCGAGGTGTGTTAAAAGAAGACCTTAGAGGAAACTTTTCCTAGATCCCAGGAGAAGGGGACAAATGGTTAAAATTGATGGAGTAAGGAAGAGAGCACCCAGGTAGCCCTTGAAGTGGGACACGACATCTAATGTTTGGCACCATAGTTTCACTGATTACTTTTGCCCCCATAGGAGCTAAGGAAGGAAGGGAAGGTTTATGCCCAACTCTTGCTCCATGCACACAAATGAGGCAAGTTGGCAGGTTACCTTAGGCACATGATTCATGTTTAAGGACACACTGAGTAGCTATCTTGAAGGCATATCACTAGGAGACACTCTGGTCATCCTTTTTCCCAAAATAGCAATGACAGGAAAAGGGACAAAAGGGGTGGACTGAGAACTACCTCATAAGTAACATATTTATTCATTTCCATAAATACAAACTCCCTGCATCAGTCAGCTATTACTAGAATAGTGTTGCATAAGAAATAACAACAAAATCTCAGTGGTGTACAGTAATAATCATTATTCTCATAGATTCACTGAGTTAGGCTGATCTAAGCTGGGCTCAGCTAGGGCAACTCCAGCTCAGGCTGCAATAATGAGGACAGCTGTGCTTCTCACTGCATGTCCATGAGTCAGCGGGAACAGCTCAGCTCCAGGTGTCTCCCAGTCTCGTGGGATCAGCAGGCTGGCCAGGCCATGTGTTCTCTTCACAATGTCTGAAGCTCAAGAGAGCAATCAGAAACATGGAAGGTCTTTTTATACTTACGCCTAAACCTGGCACACTGTCACTCTGCCTACATTCTACCAGCTAATGCCTGTCACATGCCTAAGTTCAAAGTTAAGGGAAGTCCCCTTTTTACATGAATGGGGCATGACAACAGTGGACTTGCAGGAAGGGCTGAAGAATTAGGGCCAATAATTAAATCTACTACATTTCCTTATTTTTCAAATTTGAAAACTCTGTTACTACAGGCATTTATGTATAACAAGTAATGTCTTCTTCACTGAAAAAAAGTTAATGAAATTTAAGTCATTGGTATAAAGGGGTTGTTTTGGGATTTTTTTAGTGAGGAAGATTCGCTTTGAGCTAACATCATTTGCCAATCTTCCTCTTTTTTTGCTTGAAGAAGATTACCCCTGAGCTAACATCTGTGCCAATCTTCCTTTATTTCGTATGTGGGTTGCCACCATAGCATGGCTTGACAAGCAGTGTGTAGCTACGTGCTTGGGATCTGAAGCCATGAACCAAGGCTGCCAAAGCAGAGCGTGCTGGACTTAACCACTACACCACAGGACTGGCCCCAAGGTGTGAAGATTTTAATAGCAAACCTATACTAATTTGAATATCTTAAATGAACTTATTTTTTCTCAAAGTTATCCTACAAAAAAATATGTAAACACATTTACATGCACATAGTTACATATATGCATATATATGCATATATATAGTGATTTTCAATTGTACTTTCCTTAGAAGTTACCTTACTAAAACTAAGAATTATAATTGTTTTAGATGAGTCACAAAATGCTAAAGTGAAAATATTTCTAGTTGTGATAACATTTTAGGTACAATAGTAGCTTGTATTAAAAGATGTGTCAGCCAGTTGCTTGCCTATTAGGAAGCGATAGGAGTCAAAAAGACTTATTTAGCATTATGTCTGTAATCAGTCAGAAAAACTTCACTCACAGAGATGACTCAGCCCCTACTTGTGACAGGATAGGTAAACTTTGAAGAATTCTTTCCCTGGCATCAGTGAAAAATGAGATATTGTTGCTTAAGTGATCTCAATCATCTGCTTTCCTCAAAGTGCACTAAAAATGTGTGTTGGATGATTTAAGGAGAAATTGCAATTCTTTTTATTTTCCTACTCAGAGTCCTTCTTTTATTGTCTGTGACTGATTTGATGCCAGGTTTTTAAGATAAACAAAACCAGCTGAAATGTCTAGCAGATGCACAAATTTAAAGCTCTCCGCAGACACGAAAAACCCGGTGTCTCATGGAATCGTTCTTACATATAGCTTGAGAGAAAATGATTGATTCTGTAAAAGGGAAAGGGAAGAATTAAGTTCAGATGTTGAGGTCAAGTACAAGGCCAACCCTGACCTAGACCAATTATATTTTATATTGAATCCCCAGGGAGAATTGTGAAAGTATCAACATAAACCCATAAATAAACATTACTGAGAAATAACTTAGAATACACCATCACCTGCACACAAAAGTAAAACAACGTATACATAAAAAATCAGCATCTTGCACCCTGGAAATTTATTTTTAAAAAGGTGAAATAAGACAATCTCCACAACTACTTGTGAAGCTGAGAAATTCTTCATTTTTAATAAGAATTTATGATGTTTTGCCTCTTTATAGAGTTAACAGAGTTCATGCCCAGCATCATGTTGTACTGAGAAGAGTAACTTCTCCCTGTCTCTATTTTTCATCTCTAAAATGGGTATGTTTATGTATGTTCTTTGGATTGTTATGGCTTAAGAAATGTCAACAATAAAATTAATGAAGATTGTGGCTGCAGAGAGCTAGCAAGAGTTTTATTACCAGGGTCTCTACTCTTCGGATTTTTGTTAAGTTGTACAAGAGATTATAAATATTCATCCCATTTTTTCCTTTTTTTACATCATATAAATAATGCTTATATCCATTCCAGTTAAAATTTCCAAAAGAACATAGAGTGAAAAAAGAAATATCCTGTTCGATACAGAAAAAGTATTAAAGAAAATTAAATACTCATCCATAATTTTAAAAGAAGAATTTCTTCAAATGTGAACTGAAGGGACGTCGTTAACCTAATAGAGGTTATCTATCAAAAATCCCTAACACACATCCTTCTTGGTGGTGCTTATTCTCACTGATTCTTTTCAATACTATACCAAAGGTTCTAAATATTTCACTAAGAAAAAGAAATAAAAGTATAATAATTATATTATAGGAGTAAAGTGTCATTGTTCACAAATGGCATGATTGTCTAAAGACTACTATATCCAGCCCAACAGCTTGTGGTCTGACCAAATCTAGGGAGCATGATTCAATTTGAAATCTGTGTTGGTTGGCTAGGGCCGCCATAAAGTATTACAGACTGGATGGCCTAAGCAACAGAAATTTATTTTCTCACAATCCTGGAGGCTAGACATCAAAAATCAAGGAGTCAACAGGGGCGGTATCTTTTTAGGCGTCTCTCCTTAGTTTGAGGATGGCCGTCTTCTCTTTGTGTCTTCACATGGTCTTCCCTCTGCGTGTGTCTGTCCTAATGTCTTTTTATGTCATGTTAGGTAAGAGCTCACCCTAATGACCTCATTTTAACTTCCCTCTTTAAAGATCTTATGTCCAAATACAGTCAGATTCTGAGCTACTGGGATTAGGACTTCAATATTTGAATTTTGAGGGGACACAGTTCAGTCTATAACAAACCCCGAAGGAGTGTATAAACAAATTATTAGCATTAATGAAACTTTAGCAAAACTGCTGGATATTTATTAAAACACCATAAGGATAAAAATATAAAGTTCCTAGAAGGCATTTTACCAAAAGATTTATGTGGATATTATGTAGAAAACTGAGAAGGATTAATTTGTGCAAAATTGATGCTGTGTAATGTCTCCTGTAAAGCTATATGGAAAACCAACTACACCAGTTCTTCAGGTAATCATTTTTATGGAGAGCTAAGGTTACAAATCAGGCCACCGGGCTTTCACATCACATGGGAGAAAGTTAAAAGCTTGAACCCCAGCTTTCTGATCTCCCCAAGGGAGAGACTTGTGCTCCACCCACCATGAATGTTGATATGGCAGAACAGGGTGGATGTCAAGTTTTAAGCATGTCCTATTACTGTTGGAGACCAACTCCAATTGCATGAGGAGAGGGGCTTGTTCTTCCATAGTCAACCTGAGAGCTTAGTCAAAACCTGAGAACTTAGTCAAAGACCAAGGACTCACCTCCAGAGCCTGATATCTGGAACAATTAGATCCTGTACTGCTGCTGCAGAGCCGAGAACAATGGAAGACCTGAAATCCTGGTATTATTCCAATCTCATGAGTTTTTTCCAGTAAAAATGATATCAAAAGCCCAGCATGTGTTTCTAGGTCATTCATCTTTGTTCATTGAAAATCTAAAACTAGTAAAGAAGACCGAAATACTTAGAGGTATAGACCCATTCGTGGATAGGAAGACAATATTGTAGAAATATAAATTATCTTCAAATTAGTCTACAAATTCAATGCAAATTCAGTAAAAATCTTAGCATGGATTTTTGAGTGCTTCATAAGCTGATTTATATGGAAGAGCAAAAGATTTATAATGGTCAATACAATATTGAAGAAGAATAACACAGGATAAACGTAATATTCTACAAGATATGAAAATATCTATTATAAAGATATGTATTTGTGCTAGTGGGTAGGGACAGAAAATGATTAAAATTAAAAACATATTTTTGTCAGAATGCATCATAATGAAAATACAAATCAAGTCATTGAACAGGAACGTACCTCTTTGTCTTTGCCACCTACAGTTTATCTTTCAATACAGCAGCCAGAATCGTTCTGTAAAACATAAGTAAGGCCAGTCTCTGCTCAAAACCCTCTATTGGCTTCCTACTTCACTCAGAGTGAAAGGCAAAGTCTTAAACTGCTGTATATGTCTCTTCATGACCTGACATCGCTCTGTGTTTCTGACCAAAATTGTTACTCTCTCCTGTGATCATTCTGCTTCATGTACTGACTTTCTTGCTCTTCCTCAAACACACCAAGCCGAGGACAACCTCAAGGTCATTGCCCTCACTATTCTCCTTGATTAAATCACTCTTCTCCTACATATCCACTTTCTCAGCTTCTCATTTCTTCAAGTCTCTGCTCTAATGTTTTCTTTTCAGGGAGGTCTTTCTTGATCATTCTATAAAAATATGGCAACACAGCATTCTCCTCTCCAGTAATTGTTATATCCTTGCCTTGTTTCATCTTCCCCAAAGTACCTATCACTACATAACATATCATACACCTTCGTGTTTTTATTTCTAATAGACTTTATTTTTAAAGCAGTTTGATGTTTACAGGAAAACTGAGTGGAAAGTACAGAGTTCCCAAATACCCCCCACCACTCTCCCCCATTTTCTCTATTGTTGACATCTTGCATTAATGTGGTACATTTGTTATAATTGATGAGGCAATATTGATACATAAATTAACTAAAGTCTCCTGTTTATATTAGGGTCCACTCTTGGTGTTGTTCATTCTATGGATTTTGACAAATGTATAATATACGTATCTATCATTACAGAGTCATTCAGAATAGCTTCACTGCCCTAAAAATCCTCTGTGCTTCATCTAGTCATCCCTCCCTCCAAACCCCGATGACTGCTGAACTCTTTACTGTCTCCACAGTTTTGTCTTTTCCAGAATGTCCTATAGTTGGAATCATATACTACATAGATTTTCAGATTGGCTTCTTTCACTTAGCAATATGCACTCAAGATTCCTCCATGTCTTTGTTAGCTTGTTAGCTTATTTCTTTTTAGTGCTGGATAATATTCCACTGTATGGACCTACAATAGT
This sequence comes from Equus quagga, assembly GCF_021613505.1. Taxonomy (NCBI): domain Eukaryota; kingdom Metazoa; phylum Chordata; class Mammalia; order Perissodactyla; family Equidae; genus Equus; species Equus quagga. The sequence goes on from NC_060275.1 coordinate 85,525,500, forward strand.
TTGTTTATCCATTCACCTATTGAAGGACATCTTGGTTGCTTCCAAGTTCTGGCAATTATGAAAAAAGCTGCTATAAGCATTCCAGTGCAGGTTTTGTGTGGACATAATGTTTCAATTCATTTGGCTAAATACCAAGGGGCATGATTGCCAGATCATATGTTAAAAGTATGTTTAGTTTTGTAAGAAACTGCCATATTGACTTCCAGAGTGCCTATATCATTTTGCTTTCTCACCAGCAATGAAGGAGCGTTACTGCTGCTCCACCTTCTCGTGAATATTTGGTGTTCTCAGTGTTTAAGCTTATAGTCATTCTAACAGGTGTGTAGTGATGTCTCATTTTTGTTTCAATTTGCAATTCTCTAATGAAGTACAAGGTTGAGCATCTTTTCATACGCTTGTTTGCAGCCTGTATATCTTCTTTGGTGAGATGCCTGTTCAGATCTTTCATCCATTTTCAAATTGACTTGCTTGTTTTCTTTTTGTTAACTTTTAAGAGTTCTTTTTAGATTTTGGATACCAATCCTTTATCAGGTGTATATTTTGAAAATATTTCCTCCCAGTCTGTGCCTTGTCTTTTCACTCTCTTAAATACTTAGTTGTTCTTAATCTTCTTTTCTCCCAAAATAAAATATCTGCTACATGAAGCTGGGAATATGTCTGCTTTATTTTTGCCTGTATCCCAAGCACCTAGAAACTGACATTTTCCTGGCTTAATTAGAGCTCATTATATATTTGTTGAATGAGTGAAATAAAGAGAGGAAAAATTTGCACACATATAAACAGGAAAAGATAAATAAACAAAATATATTTAAAAATTTACAAATCAAAAAGAAAAATATGATTAGCTCAATAGAAAAATGGGGAAACCATATCAACAAGAAATTCACAGATCAGAAATCGTAAATTGCCAATACATTTTAAAAGGTGGTTGACTTTACTGGTAAATGAATAGAATACTAATTAAAATTACAATATAACCCAATTTCACATCATACACCTCCATCTACATACTTATCTTTCTCTTTGTCTACCTATTTATTTATTTATTTTTGGTCATTAGATGCATATAGTTGAATTAATTCACACACATTTCCTAAAATACTAAAATAATTGGTATCTTGGTACATATACCAATTTATTTATTTATTTATTTTAATGCATATAACAATCTAAAATCCAAATCAATATCCAAGTTTGAGAACATTACTAAAATGTTCTGCTACCTATTTTTTCTTTCTCATTCTATTCGTCTGTATCCTGCCTCCCACAGAAAGAACCACTTTCCTCGTCTTTGAATTTATTATTCCCCTTTTGTCAGAAAAGAGCATTTGTATAATACTGTATTTAGTCTTCTAAGAGTCGCTTTCATCATTTAACTATTACTAAGATTTATCCATAATGTGTCCATAGCTCTGGTCTGACAAAATTTAAAAATCTGGCAATACCAAGTGTGGATCAGGATGTGAAGCAAGAACAAATCTACTAAACTGCTTATGGGAATATAAACCAGGACAACCACTTTGCAGAGCAATTTGACACAACCAGTACAGTCACACGTTCAGCAAACTTGTAACCCAGTTATTCAACAACTAGATATACAGTCTAGAGAAACTCTCACATAGATGCATAAAAACACATTCACAAGGATATTAATAGAAACCATTTTATTAAATGCTAAAAATTGGAAATAGCTTAAATTTCTCCCTATAGAAGAGAAAAAATCAATCAACTAAAGCTATAGAAAAATATAGATGAACCTACAATTATAATGTTGAGTGAAAAAATCAACGTCCTGAAGAATGCATACAAAATATAAATAATATATAAACATACAAAGTTCAAAAAGACATAAAGTTATGTGTGTGTGTGTATATATATATATATACATGAAAATATATGAAAAATACATGAATGATAAACAAATTTAGGATAATTGTTACCCCTTGGGGCTTGCCGAGAAAGGTGATCTTGGAACGTTCACAGAGGGTGTCAGCTGCTTTGACAAAGTTGTATTTCTTATTATTTAAGATGAGTGTTGAGTTTTTAAAAGTTTGTTTTATTATGTTTAATATCTTTTCGTAAGTTAAGTATTTAACAATGTTTTGTAAAAAAACAATACTAGAAAACATTCTAGTAGAATCTTTAGTCATTCAATAAGCCTGACAAGGTTTAAATCTGTGTCTTGAACCTTTGCAATTTCCCCAAAATTAATCAAACACCAAAACACAAAATTAGACTCTTTTAATCAAAAATTTTTTATAATCAAAATAGTGCTAGATGTATGGGTCCAACGCAAAGACTACTTTTGGCTGTGACAAAACTACACAGAAAATTATCAGCTGAAGAGAAATGCTAGTGGCTACATGAGGAGATGAAGTACCATCTTAACTTAGAGTTTTGTCAGCTGTTTCAATGGATGCTGGCCAAACATTGGCTAACCAGACAGACATCAACCCTACTTTCATATGGAATATGTTTAGTAGAGAAAAGAGAAACAAATTAAATAATCACACAGTTAAAGAGAAAACTGAACCCTGGATAAATGCCCCTAAGGAGAGGCATATGGTCCTATAAAAGATACATCCAAGCGAATTGATCAATCAGAGAGATTAGGAATGGCCTATTGGAGGGGTAAGCAATAAATCAACTATATACAGGACAAACAAGGGGATGAAGTGATGTTATCTGATGGAGAAAAAAGCAAATTCAAAGACCTCGTGTCCCGAGTACAGAGAGAAGGTCTATAACAAAATTGAAGAATATGAGAAAAATAGAAAAAAAGACAGAAATTAGGTTATTGCTCATTTTAATCTTGATCGTACCTCCCACTGACAACTCTCCAGTCATTATTCTTTAAACAGCAATCTTTATTAATTAATTCATCTTTAGTCTTAGAATAACTATTTGATGAAAAGGGAATGGAGGAAGGCTAAGTGTATCAGACTGCAGCCTTTACACCTCAATAAAGCTCAGTTACTGTGAACCATCATTAACGTTTGACAATATTTTCAACATAAATAATCTGTCTCTGTAATGGTAGTCTCTGTAACCTAGTTGTAGCTTAATAAAATTGTTGATTTTTAGATCTAATTTTTAATCCTTTTTTTTTTGTGGGTGGAGACTGAAGGGAGCCTGGAAATTATTCCCTGCTAACATCAAAAGATACAAAAGATAGTACAGTACAGTACTTTGCGTCTTTTCTCTATTAAAAGCATGTTATTAACTATCATTTAACTCTGATTTGACAGACCGTAGAACAATTGATATTTTTAATACTCTAGGAAGGATTGTCACTTTAAAAAGTTTCTTACTCTAAGAGTCTCAATAGCTTTCTACATGAACTAAATTACACCAATTTTCACCATTCAGTATGTGATGGCGTGACAATATAACATTAAATATCTTTCGAGGATAAGAAAATGACTATACGGGGATCTGAGAATAAGTAATTTATCATGCGTTTTTTAAAGGAAAATAATGATCAGTTTGGTTCTATTCTTTATCATCTTTAGTAGTCTCATATTCTCCACATCACTGTTCAAACACAAGATTTCTCTAATTTTACGAAAACCATCTGGGACATTACATTTGCTACATAATGGGAAGAATTAAGATAAGCATCATAAATAACATTCACTGAAATTGAGTACATTCTGTTTTTGCCTCTGCCCTCTCCCCCTATACTCACCAGATGTAGTAGAAAGAGTTCCAGACCCAAGTTAAAATATGGGGTTACACTCAAATTTTAACACTTAGGAGCTGTGTTACATTGGATCCAAGATTCTCAATCTGCAAAGTTGGAATAATAACGATAGTTTTTTTAACAAGGTTTTGTCCAAGAAATAAATAGAATGGCATGTATATAAGCACAACGTGAATCTTCTTGGAGGTAGGGATCATATCTTATGGTTTATTGTATTCTCAGGAATGTGCATGGCACTCACTTGTATCTAGAATTTACATATGAAAAATTAGATCTAATAAATTATTGGAATTAACATTCCCCCCAAAATCCTTGACTTTGTAAGTAATTTGAGGGAATATATGAAAGATAGTCCATATAGTCCATTTTTCTTCCAAAGTTATCAAGAAATTTTACAGAAAGTCATAAGCAACATAGATTGACTCAACGGTATGTATTTCCCAACTTATCTTCTGATAAAGCTAAAGACATTTTATACCTCACTTAAAAGTACATGTCTTTGGAAATAAAATAGCTTGGAGATGTATGTTGGACCATGATTGATCATGGAGAGAATTGAATTAGATCTTGAGAATTTTTTCATCCTTTGAGAAAAATGTATTTTCCTCTTTCCTTTAGTTCTCTTAAAGAAAGGATGTAAATTCTAAGAAGTCCTTAGTCTTCTTGATATTAGAGGAGAATGACTCACAGATATGAGTAAATGGAATCAACCCTTTTAAATTAGAAAATAGTGAAAAACTATTTATTTCTAAAGCAAAAGCTACTGCTGATATACAGGTAACATTTTGAGAGATTTGATATTTTTAAATGTCTTAGAAAACTTTTTCATATATATCCAAATAATTTGTACATACAGAGATGTTAGATGTTCTAAATAGCAGTCATTTGTATTTCAGGCAAGTACAGTGCCAGACAGAAGAAGACAGCTGGTAGTGTCTATAGGAAAGCGTATGAGCTTGATGATCTGAGGGAAATTCACAACAGAGAAGGAAAGTAAAACAGTAAAAATAAACCACATGTTGCTAATAATTTGGAATGTGAGAAGCATTTTTAAAAAGCTAAGATCTACTACATATGAATTTAATTTGTTTTTTGAAATCCAAAACTTACTGTGATTATCAAAATGGATAAGTTTCTTCATATTTGGCAATAAAGAGAGTATTATTCTCAGGGACACTGTCAAGATGCCTTGCATCCATCTGTCCCTTTACTCAGTGGGGAAGGTGTGTGAGCTGGAACAAAGATGCACCCAATCAACTCTAACTTGCCATGTGGCTTTGTTAGAAATCTTCAAAGATCTGAAATTCAATATGCTCCCTAAACAAATTATCCACAAAATGATATGTTGTAATAAATACTACAATCTGAAATCATTAGAACTGCAAGTTCTGAAAAACCCTAGAAACTACAAAATTGGTGGTAGAAGACCTTAGAGATTTCTAGAGCAGACTTTTGTTAAGTGTGGACCCCTGTTCTCCCGAATGAAAATCATGAGAATATCTATTAAAATGTAGATTCTTGGGTCCCACCCCAACTATTGAATCGGATTCTTTAAGTGAGAACCCGGAATCTGTACTTTTAATAAATTCCCCAGATGACTGTCAGACTCCCTATAGTTTGAGAGTCAACAATGTAGGAAAGTACTGTACCATGTGGTAGCCATAGCCACACGTGGTTATTGAGTCTGAAATATGCCTGTTGCCATGCTTGAAGCATAAAATATACTCCAGATGTTGAAGACTCATAAAATATAATTTCTTAATAATTTTATATAGATTAAATGCTGAAACTATAATATTATTGATACATTGGATTAAGTCAAATATATTATTAAAATTAGTGTAACCTTTTAAAAATTATTTTATTGTGGCTACTGGAAAACTTGAAGTTCCGTATGTACCTTGCATCATATTTCTTTTGGACAGCACTATTCTCTAGACTATAAATGTTGATAATAACTTCATATCTTTTGTTCAGCTTTACACTAAAACATTCATATTTTCTTAATTTGTCAGCCTATTTAAAGGATATTCACTTTTAATTTTTATTTGTAATATTAAGTACCAAATTTTATTCTAATTACATAAATATAAGCTATTTGTCATAAATGATATGTACTTTAAGGTTAAGAAAATAATCAGTTCAGTAAATAGATTTGATGTAATTTGAATGCATGAACTTGAACAATTACCATAAATTAGGCTGTTTTACTAGCATTAGCAGTTGACTGCTGTTTAAGAGTGAGGATACAAAGCGCTTCTTTCATAATACAATGTGTGTGTCATGTGTATGTGTGTGCATGTGTGCATATAGGCATATGAACATAATACAGAAACCAGCTAACTTATCAAACAAACTCCCTATTCCACTCAAGCACACAGAAAGACCACATGGCCCAACCATCCTTGCAATTATTTGAAAGCCATATGACTAAGTTCTCAACAATGGCATCTGGGTGGAAATGATGGACCACACTTTCAAATATGGTCCATAAAACCCTGCCATTCACAATTCTCCATTCTTTTTCCCCATCAGAAAGTGAAACAAAGAAAGCCCCAAGGCCCTAGAATAAAATGTACCCCCAATATATAAGGTGCCAAGCAGCTCTAAGCAGAAGATGATGGCCATGAAGAGCCTTCCAAAGAGGAATGCTCTTTTCAGATTGTAATGTGAGTGAAAAATTAATAATAATAATAATAATAATAATAATAATAATAATAATAATAGTCTGGTGGGGCCGGCCCCGTGGCTGAATGGTTAAGTTCGCATGCTCCACTGCGGTGGCCCAGGATTTCGCTGGTTCTGGTCCTGGGCGCGGACATGACCCCGCTCGTCAGGCCACGTTGAGGCAGCGTCCCACGTGCCACAGCCAGAGGGACCTGCAGCTGGGATGTGCAACTGTGTACCACGGGGGATTTGGGGAGATAAAGCAGGAAAAAGAAAAGAAAGATTGGCAACAGTTGTTAGCTCAGGTGCCACTCTTTAAAAAAAAAAATAGTGTGGTAAGTCACTTAAATTTTATAGTTGTCTGGAATAGCTGAGACCAACAAACAGATATATTTTTAGGATGCTTTCTTTTCCCTTTTAAATTCGAATAGGTACAGTTTCCTACTTACAGTGTTCTTGGAGTAAAACTACTTTTTCCAGGAAATGTACAGTTTTAGAAAGACAACATATTATTATCTTAACACCTCATAACATATTATTGCTTATCTCAGACTTGTGTAACTCATCTTCATATTTTCATCAGTAAAATTGCCTCAATTACGTCATTTTAAAATATCTTAAATCTAATTATCTTCATTTGTATAGACCAAGATTTGGAAAACTTTTTTCTATAAAGAGTCATATAGAATATATTTATGCTCTGTGAGTCTCTATTATAACAAATCAACTCTGCTCTTGTAGCACAAAACTAGCCTAGACAATACATAAATGAATGGGCACAGCTATGTTCTAATAAAATCTTAATTATAACAACACGTGGCCAACCCACAAGCTGTAACTTGACAAACCCTGATATAGAATGTTAATTGCTAAATAGAAATGTGGAGATACTAAATAACATCAGGATAACACAGTACCTTCATTCAGCATGCTAAAAAATTGCTTTTTTTAATGTTACTTTATACTCAATTCGATGTATTTTAGTCTTTCTTGCTTAGCATACAACTTTTTGATACATTTTTTTAGGACTTCAACAAGAAAAATTATTTTTCTGTTTCCCTACATTTTTGGGCCCCTTTGAATATCAGTTTGGGCTTGTCTTGTTTTCTTATTTGCTTCTGTGCTAATTCTTTACCCACTAAAAAAATATTCAAATACTTGAGTAGACCTTACAGAGCAGTATATTAAAGAGATGGAAAAGAGAAAATGCAGTTCAGACAGAAAATAATTAATTACGTAAGACATAAAACAGTCACACATTTAAACTGTCGTGATCAAAGAAATCTCTTTGCAGCATTTTTTCTGATAATGTTGCAGTTCTTTTCATTGTATTATTATTTGTTAAGCTTTTGGAACATCTTCCTAAACTGTTATTCATTAAACTCTTTATCAGTCCTTTTTTTATGGAAGCTTGATTTAGGCCCAACTTCAGTGATGTCATATACTTTCTCTACATCAACAAAGCAATTGAAATAAACCCCCTCAAAAAGAAATAACATCTAGGAGAAACAAATAAGTTCTAGCAATGTATTTCCACCCCTTGGTTTTGACTATAAATTAACCAGACAGCACACAGAGGAGGCAAGGGATGAGAAAATTAGTTTCAATTGAATGACTTCCTTTAAAGGACTAAAATCTAATTTGGATGAACTTTTGCTTGACTGTGTCAATATGATCAAAGCAGAAATAAAACAAATATTCACATCAGTTCTATCATTTACATAACCTCTACTGCTTACATTTTATGGCATGTTTAATTTTTAACCACTTTATGACACATATCATAAACAAATTTAGTAAGAATAAAGCAACTCATACATATTTTAAATTAAACTCACTTTTAAGACCAAGGATCTTGTGATATAATTTAAAGTGTTCTCTCTTGTTACGTAATAATAGTTGACCTCATATTTTCTGTGTGTCATAAAAATGAAGAAATAAGAAAGATTGTGCTACACAGTCCATTGATTGTAATCAACATTATAATAGCCTCAGCCACAATTACAGGTTCAGGTTTTTGTTGCTTTGTATTCAGAATGTTCTGGGTTTACTATCAGTGATTTCCACTTTTATTCATATACACCTAACAGGAAATGAATAAGTGGGAACTAAGAAAATGTTCCATGAAGAAAAGTGATGAGAGAGGCTATATTCTGATTTCTGGAGAAAAACAGTTCTCATTTTGTAAAGTCAGAAAGAAGATTCTTAAAGAGTCAAGAGTGTTTTTCATGATGCCTTGTAACTGTAAACAATCCATAAGAAATTCAACAATTTCAAGATATATAGCCATCAGCATTTGAACATACTTCTCAAGTCAGTTCTGAGAGCACCAATTTCCTCTCACCTTGACACTCTTTAGCAACTAGATGAGAGTCAAAAGTGCTGCCCTCAGTCAAAAAGGACTCTATTTTTACATTACAAAGTTGACTAGGTAACAAATTCTGAATTTACTGAATAACTAGAACAAGATCAGAGTTTGGTAAAGGCTGTGGAAGAATATTGCTTATTATTAAGAAAGCAACTCATATTTATTCTTCCTTAGAAATAATTCTGGCTGTATGTGATTAATTGTCCTGAGCTAAATAGTCGAGACACTACAATATTCACTGGAAATTATCTTGGCACCAACAGCCAACTTATTGTTTAAAAATATATTGGTGACTTTGGAAAAGAGGATGGTAGGTTTAGTGGGAATAATGACTGCTTTGTTACTAATGCTGCTTGCTTTATTCATTTCACCACATCACAGTGTTTTTTAATAGTATAATATTTGCATATATCTGTTGAGCACATACCATGATATCTCTAAGGACGAGCCAGGGGAAAAGATTGATATTCTGCCATCTATAAGAGAACACAAATAGACACACTCAGTTACATGGATCTACAGACCACAAGAAGTACAACAACCAAGTCAATTCAATGGACTATAGCAAAGTTTCAGAATATTGAGGTATTAGGATTTTAACATTCGTTAGCTAGAAAGGCTCATGGATTTTTCTTGTGGCAGGAAGATGCCAAGAAGATCAATTCATACATCAGGGCCTTTCGAGGCTGCTGTGTTTCAGAAGCGCCTGTCTAGAGAGATTGATAGAGCTGTTCTGTTCTTGATTTCCTACTGCTCTGTTTCTCTGCCATCAATCTCACACAACCAGTATGGCTAAGAGCAGAGTTAGTGAGACTGTGACATAGTTCAGAGACTCCTTCTAAGACCAAACAGATGGAATGTGCCCATTCTTTGGAATAATTTCCTCCTTTCTTCAGAATCTCTAAATAAAACAGCACGGAAATCCTTCTGCTTGCCTCTCTCTCTATTTCTCTCTCTCTCTCTTTCTCTCTCTCTCTCATTTTCAACCTCAAAGCCCTGCTTTCTGATGGTCTATTTCTAGGCTCTACTAAAAAGAGTGCTATTTTCCTATTAGTTTGTTCTGTTAATTGATCTTTTAACTTCTCCAATATTTTTTCTAATTTAAAACAGAATTCTATATGAGAATAATGGGGTCTCCACTTACACACACACACACACACACACACATACACACAGAACAGCTGTAGATTAAGGCCAACTGAGGGGGCTTTTAACTGTTGAAATATTCATGTTAGAGAGTCAGTGTCTGCTTCATAAGTTTTTTAAGAACAGAACTAAAAAATTCAAAACACTATCTCCTGCCCCAGAGATAGCATGTTTAAATTCTTAATGTCTGAGCAGGTTCTGTATATGTCAACTTTAAAAATTTGTTTCATCCTATATTTAATTTTTCTATGCTGTATTTCCCTCCCTTCACTGTATTGTATTATTTCAGTAACAGTAAAAACTACCCTTCGTCTCAATCATTCCTTCATTTATTCTATATAAAAGGTTTCTGCACATATTATGTGCCAGGCACTGTATTAAGCATGAAAGCTATAAAGGGGAGCAAAATAATCCTATTTTCTTGCTCCCCTAGATTTTATAGTGTAGTAACTCATCTATGAATCAAATAATCCTATAGCAGTGTTTGTGCTAGCTAGCTCTGAAATTGCCAATGGTCCTCTATGACGTAAATCAGAGACCTGACCCAGTTTGGGAAGTCAAAGAAATGCTTGCTGGAGGAAGCAGAAGGTGAACTGAGATTTGAAGGATGACTAAAATAGCTATTTTTGGTTTTTTCTAACCATAAATTTGTGGTCATTATGCAACACAATTTCCATTTATTTTGTGTTTCTAACAGACCCTGGAGGTTACCAACCCAACATCCATCACTCACCCATGTTCTTTCTTGCCGCTGAGACTTTAACTTGGTCACACGTTTACCGGACCCCCATATTTGCAGGGAATATGAGGGTGAATGCCAATTGTCTAACTCTATTATAGTAATTCTATTCTTCTTGCAAGTAATTTGTTTAAGCATATCATGAATTGTACACTTGGCCAATGAGATGTTAGGAGAAGTCTTCTAGTAGCTTCTGGGAAAATGTTTTATAAGGAGATATGTTAGGAAAACTGCAAGTTTCTGACTTTGGACGTTCCTGAAGATCTGATATATGAAAGAGCAGTAGCCATTTTGTAACCATAGGCAAGGTGAGGGGCTTCTGTGAAATGGAGGATGAGAGAACAGAAAGATGGAGGGAACCCATGTCCTTGCTGATATCATTTGGCTAATGGGTTTACTTTGGAGTTCTGCCTAGTCTCTGGACCTGATTTGTGTGATAATAAACAGCTATTTTTAAGCCTCTGTCGCTGATGGCAAAATTATCCAAATTGAAGAAAAAAGTTCTAATACTTGGATTTGGTAAACTAATTATAAAATAATAACAATAATAGAAAGATATCTGAAAAATGCACACAAAGGTTAAGTTTAGAGAAGGAAGAAGTACTAGAGGATGGGAAATGAATGACTTTGACAAGTTCACAAAGTACGTATTTATCTGTGGCTTTGGTAATCAAAACAATTTTTAAAAGGTAATAAAGTATAACTTTGCTCCCTTGTTACAAAAAAGTAAATCTTTTCCAGGCTTTAACACACAGCCTTCAATGCTTGATTTACAGAGGGTACCCAATTAATGTTCCAAGTGATATTTACCAAACCAATAAATGAATCAAATTCTTTCTAAGTGTCTAGAGAAGGGTAAGATCATTGCATACACTTTGTTTAACTCTCTTAACATCAGCTTTATGAGTATCATTATTTCCATTTTGTATATGAAAAAATTCAGCCTCAGAGAGATTTAGTAAGGACATAGCTATCGTGTGACAGAACTAAAATTTAAATCCAAGGTCTTCTGACTTAAAAGCCCAGAAGTTTCTCTAATCAGGCTCTTTTCACAATATATGACCAGTAATTAACAGCATGGACTTTTTTCATTTTACTTGTAATCCTACCACTCTTTTCACTAATTATGTGAATTCCTTAGACTTTTGACTTTTCTTTTTAAAGAGAAGAACAAGTTTCTTCCCTCATTTCATTGTCTTTCTGAATATTATAAGGGAATATTCTAGCTTTTTCCAGTTTAAAACTGGGTCCTTAAATCAGCCATATCAGAATCACTTGTTATACTTGGAAAAAAATATTTCTAGGCTCCATATAGTGGTTGTACCCAAGAATATACATTATATAGAGCCCTAGAGAGACTCTAATATATACACCAAAGTTTAAGAACCACCATTTTCCACTCAGGAAATATGCTATTCTTGTTAAATAAACTTCACCATTAGAAAAAGTCCAGTAAGAATACAAAAATCATTCATGGCTATATAAACTAGCATAAAAATAAATCTTATTTTCTTATTTTTTAATATTAAAAGTAAATACTTGACTCTCAAGAAAACTCATGGCCATTCTGTAACATATTTATTTCATCAAAAGTTGATTTAAAAGTAATGAATTTTTATCTAATTAAATTATATTGCTAAAATAAATTTGTTCAAGTTAAAAACAGAAATCTATATGACTTTGAACTCTCTTTAATAACAAGTACATTTAAACTAAAGCAAATTGTAAGTTGGCAATTTGGCCTGGTGTAATACTTTTAACGGGGTTACACAGTACATTACTGTATTTGTCTGTATGATGATAAAAATAAAAGATTGAAAAGTGAGGTTACTTCTTTTTTTGCACATACAGCATTAAGGCTTTGTGGCACTCAGAAATCCTGAAGTAAGCAAACCAAAGAACGTGTGTTAAGTGCAAGTAGATGCTGTTCCTTAATCCCTAATGTTTTCATCTTTATCCAATCTAAAAATCACACAACTTACTTTAAGCATTTTTTCTAAGTGAGCAATAATTTATGTTTAATATGCTAATTCTCAATATGCTTTCTGATGTCTTTAATTTCTCTAGATAATAAATGCCTATGGAAGACAAGTAGTTCATTCATTTCATTTATGCAGACAACTATTGAATAGCTCCCACATCCCAAGACTGTTAGAAGCACAAAACATACAAAGTCTCGTAGAACGTTGTAGGCAGAGGCAAACGCATGTGTAAATCCAAGGAAGCCAAAGAAGCATGTTTTCAGGGATATTTTACAGCTTGACAAAGGCGTGTAGTGGAATTAGGTTGGAGAAGCAAGCAGAGTTAGATCATCAAGAAGCTTGTATACGAGATTAAAGACTCTGAGCTGTACTTTGAAAATTTGAGATCCTAAGAAATGTAGTGACTTTAAAAGAAGTCCAATGATATGAAATTGCTCTGAATTAAGGGTTATAAACATAGAGTTTATTATCTTTATCCATTTCTTTCTCATGGCCAGTGAGTTAATTAGCTACTCACATGCCTGGAGAAAGTTATTTAACTTCTCTACTTTGATATTTACAATTTATTGATTCTCAAATGATGCCCCAAGGAGGCCTGCTGTTCCATAGAGCCCTTTCAAAGCCCTCTGTATGGAGGAATCTGGGAATTCCCACCCAAAACACATCTCCATTTTTATTTTCTTTACATACACAGCTTTGGGTAAGATTAGACTTACACAAAGCCTTAACTACCTTGGACCAGATACACTCTAGAGAGCCCTGCTATCATAGGACAACATGTCCCTGATTCTAATGCAATATCCATCAGCATATATTGTCAAACAATCAGGAGAATGCTTGAAGCATCTTATCAAGGACTTTATTCCTTTCTAAATGAATTACCCAAGAATTTTTGCTGCAAGTGACAGAAAACCAACTCACATTAGTTTTAAAAAATAGAGTGAATTGGCTCACTGACTTAGGAATGACAGATGTGGAGCTGGCTTCAGGCAGGTCTAGATCCTAGAACTCAGATGACAGAGTCTGGCTCCCCTTTCCTCCCCACTCTCCAATCCTGTCCTATCTCTAACCCCTTTTAAGTTGGCTCCAATTTCTCTCCATATAATTAAATTTTTCCAAGCAGAGGAGAACTTGGCCAAAGTCAGCTCGAGGTTTTCGTCATCCAAGTTGGGAAGAACATAAGAGGAAGGTAGGAGCTTCTATTTCTTTGTACTCGCATTTAAACGCCAGAGAAGAAAATTCTGAATGGCTAGTCCTGGATCATGTGTCTAGGTCACATCTACACATCTGTAGCTGATAATTTCTGACAAAATTCAACACACACACACACACACACACGCACATTTTCCATTATATTGAAACATAAATTTTTAGCAAAAACCTCACAATTGGTTATAAGAAAAAGAGGGATCAAAGCAACTCTTCTTTCAATTCCTGTCAGTATAAACAAACTCTTTGGGAAAGAGAGTATTAGCATATGCTGGCAGCACAATATAGATTATGTCTACTTCTTATTTTTTATTTCAACCCTATGCTCCTGAATGTGTTTGATTCTTGGATTCACTTCACTACAATTATTCTCTGGACCAATAATTCTTTCTTTTCACGTAGGTTTTCCACAGAAATGTATTCATTCTTCATTTATTTATTCAATAGACATCACCAAATACTTTAGACCTGGGATATAGCAATGAGCAAACAAAAAGTCTACAAGTCTTAACACTTTGTGGGGAGCTTATTTTCTAGTGGTAAGACACACACTAAACAAGTAAAGCATAAATAAACAGTACAATTTCATATAATGACAAGTGCTCTGAAGGAAAGGAAGCAGGTTAGAGGGTAGAATGTGAGAAAGCGAGGGTAAGAACGGCTGACCCTAAGAAGAAATCTACTTGAAAATCCAAAGAGACAGCACCCAGGCAGAGGGAACTGGAGGAGTTTAAAAGCTGAAAAGGCTAAGTGTGGCTTATTTAGGAGACAGAACAAATGCCTGAGAGTCTGAAGCAGAGTGAACCAGATAGGGAGAGCATGAAGCAAGTGAGAAGAGGGGCCAACTCAAGTAGACCTTTTTAAGCCACAGTAGGAATGCTAAAATTTACTTAAGTCTAATAAGAAACCATCAAAGGATTTTGCCCAGAGAGAGACATGATTTCATTTGTAAAGGATCACTGGTTGCTGTATGGAGAATAGCCTGTGAGGGGTTAAGAATAGAATCTGAGGGGGCCAGCCCAGTGGTGCAGCGGTTAAGGTTGCATGTTTAGCTTCAGCGGCCCAGGGTTCACTGGTTCGGATCCTGGGTGCGGACATGGCACCTCTTGGCAAAAGCCAGGCTGTGGTAGGTGTCCCACGTATAAAGTAGAGGAAGGTGGGCATGGATGTTAGCTCAGGGCCAGTCTTCTTCAGCAAAAAGAGGAGGATTGGCAGCAGTTAGCTCAGGGCTAATCTTCCTGAAAAAAAAAAAATAGAATCTGAGAGACCAATTGGGAGGCGATCACTATAAATCATGTGACAGATGACTATAGCCCGGTTGCTTGGAATAGGGTGACAGAGTGGAAGTGGTGAGAAGGAATTTAATTCAAGACATATTTTGAAGGCAAGAGTGACAGGATTTGCTGATGGATTGGACACTGGACATGAGGAAAGGAAAAGAGAGGAACTCCTAGGTTTCTGGCCTAGGAAACTGAGTGCAAGCAGCAGAAACAACAGTAACCTAGATTGTGAACACTTGAGCTTAAGCTGCAGCTTTCAGTCTATGCTTTAGACAACATTTTCAATTAGTGTGAGGACAATCATGGAGAAAAACAGTTTCTGAAATGATCATTGCAAGAGTCCTATAAGGGAATTTCAGATAAATTCTGAAGATTGGTCATGAAAATGCTGTTTCTGGTATGCAGGACTTGGAAGTATTGTTTTCAGAAATTCTGCTTCTGCTTTTCTCTAATTGTTTATCTTTGTTTAGCATGGTTGATTTGATTGATAATGATTATTTTTGAATTTTCAGTATGTGACAACTATTTTGCACCGATTTATTTGGCAGCATATCAATGCTTTGATTAAATTCCCACTAGTTTTTCTACAAATATGCTCCTCTAATTTAAAAAGATCTCCATAGTCTGGTTATTTACAAGCATTCCACCTTACATGCTTTCAGTAGCCTCTGGGCATTTTAACTAGAATATCTATCTGAAAAGATATTCAAGTTTAAGACAGAGACAATTCCATGTATAAGACAAGTCTACTATATAAAATCATCCCTAGATACTTAATAAGAAATTTCCAAGATTTCTGGCATATACCAAGCTCTAAATATAATATTTGCCATTACTTTTAGAGTTGATTTATAAAATTCCATCTCCAGAGCCTTTATTCCAAATGCTTCCTGATGAACAGTGATTCTGAGCTACAATACCATCATCTAAACAGCTGGGCCTTCCTGTATGGCAAGCCAACGGTTTGTCTGTTCAATTACTAAAAAGCAAAGCATCATAATTATCAAAAGTTAATCTCTAATGCACATTTCAGACCAAGATAAAAACAATGCAACTCTCTAGGGTTATTCAGCTGGTTTACCCATCAATTTTTAACTCTGCTCTTTCAACGATCAATTTAACTAATAGATAACATTCCAACAAATGAGTTAGAAAAGCCCAGTAGTCTTCTTCCTATTTTTCCTTTACTCTCATACTACTATCACACTCATAACACTTCTGATTCCAGATGTATCAGCTTTTTCCCCACCAAACAATTCTGCAACACCAGCTGGGTGTCCTATAATTTAACTCAATTCTGACTCTATCCACCTGGAGATAGTGTCAGATCTCACAGGTTATGGGCTCAGTCCCATGAGACTGCCCCCACTTCAGATGCCAATCACAAGTAGTAGGTCCCCAGGTTACCCACAACTTCCGTCCGACTTCACCACAAATCAAAGGTTCCCATGACCCCCTCCTCATGTTCAGTTAAATTGCTAGAAGAGCTCACAGAACTCAGACAAACATTTAGATGAACAGCCAGATGAAGAGATACAGAGGGCGAGGTCTGGGAGAGTTCCAAGCACAGGGGTTTCTGTCCCCATGGAGTTGGGATGCATCACCCTCTTGGTTCGTGGATGTGTTCACCCACCTGGGAGCTCTCCAAACCCCCATACTATTAGGATTTTTATGGAGGTTTCATCACATAGACATGATCAATTATTAACTCCATTTCCAGCCCCTCTCCCTGCTCTGGAGAATGGGGCTGAAAATTCCAAGCTCCTTATCATGGCTTGGTCTTTCTGGTGATCAGTCCCGTCCAGGAGCGCACCAAGAGTCTCCTCATTAGAACAAAAGGCACTGCTATCACCCAGAAAATTCCAAGGGAGTTAGGAGCCCTGTGTCAGGAACCAAAGTCAAAGACTAAAGATTACAACAAAAGATGCTTCTAGTGCTCTTCTCACTTAGGCAATTACAAGGGTTTCAGGAGCTCTGTGCCATGAACTGAGGGAAGAGACCAGTATACATATTTTCTCTTATCTCACAACAAGCACACATTCAGAATACATAGACATTCTTGTACCCTACTGAATATTTAATTTCTGGTCTATAATTTCTTGCTAATAACTTTAGGAGAGGTATTATTTTTGTAGAGGTTTCTTGTTACACTTAATTAACATTAGTATGAAAAATAGTAACATCATTTCATTTTCATGGTCTAAAACTTAAGAAAAGAGGAATAGAACCAACATCTTTTGAATACCTGCTATGTGCCCACAGTTTATACATGTCACCCACTTTAGTCCTCACAATAGCCCTGGAACAGAGATATTAATATTCACCTTTTTTAATTAAAAAAATGGACATGGAGGTTGGGTTATTTTTCTAAAGTCACACAACTTGTAAGTGGTAGAATTATAATCGGAGTATAGGGTTGTCTGAGTCCCAGCCCATTCTATTTCTACTATATTATGTTCCAGTCTATTCAATTAAAGGGGAAAGAGAATTTCATCTGTGAGTAACTTAGAAGTGACTGTTCCCCATGGGTAGTCTCTGTTCTCCCCCCACACTCATTTTATAGCAGAATTCACTTTTTTTTTTTTTTAGATTTTATTTTTTTCCTTTTTCTCCCCAAAGCCCCCCAGTACATAGTTGTATATTCTTAGTTGTGGGTCCGTCTAGTTGTGGCATGTGGGACGCTGCCTCAGCATGGTTTGATGACCAGTGCCACGTCTGCGCCCAGGATTCGAACCAACGAAACACTGGGCCGCCTGCAGCAGAGCGCGCGAACTTAACCACTCGGCCACGGGGCCAGCCCCCAGAATTCACTTTTATTGATTATAGTCACCTCCAACTCCATATTATTGGAGTGTGTGATGATTAACATTATGTGTCAGTTTAGCTAGGCTATGGTGCCCAGTTGTTTAGTCAAACACCAGTTTAGATGTTGCCATGAAAATACATTTCAGATGTGATTAAAAATTTAAATCAGTAGACTTTAAGTAAAGGAGACTACCCTCCATAATGTAAGTGGGCCTCATCCAATCAGTTGAAGGCCTTGAAAGCGTAATCCTGAGAACCTACACCATACATCCGAATTTACCTTCAATGAAGTTTAAACTAAAATGTAGCAAATATTTGTAAAGCTTATACTATGTGAAACGTTCTCTTAATGTGTTAAAACAACTAGACACGACCTCAGAGATCTCAAATGGAGGAGGTAGATACATGATTATAATTAAATTGTTGTAGGTTCTCTCAAACTTCTAGACCAATCCCAAGATGGCTTTCATTTCAAAAACCAGTCTCTGTACAATTGTTAGCCAAAAAGCCCTTCAAGTACATTTTCAAGGTTAAGTTGAGGATTACATAGAGGGAACTGACCATAAATACTACACAGAAAGACAAAAAGTCTCTCTGAAGATAATAATAAATTGAAGAAGTTAATAAATATAGATTCTACCATGTGGACATCACTAAGTGATACATTAGTGCTACTACTAAATTCACTAAGTAATGGAAATAAGTATTAGTAACATTTAAAAGAATGAACTTGTCAAGTTCTGCACAGCTCTACCATTTATCGCTTAAATGATCAACACTCATATAAATTGGTGTAGATTATCTCTAAAAGCAACGGAAAAGGGATAAACGTGTTTAAATCAACAATTGGAAGGCCAGGTCTAGCAATTTGTAAAACAAACGCTGTTGGAAAATTCTTTTTTTTTCCATTAAAAATTCTAAAGTAATTGATAACTCTGACCTGGAGGGGCTAGCCACATAACAACTTGGTTCTCAGGACAGCCCAAATATAGGCACTCTAGCACACAGCTTGCACAGTTATGAAGACACATGAATCTGATTCCTCCGTAAGATAATTGCATGGCTTTTCGGTTGGTATGAGTTGTGAGATACAACACTAAAAGTATGATCGATAAGAGAAAAAAATCGGTGAAATAGACTTTATCAGAATTAAAAAGTTTTGCTCTATGAAAAGATTGAAAAAATAAGCCACACACTAGGGAGAGATATTTGTAAATTATGTATCTGCTATGAGACTTATATCCAGAATACATAAAGTCTTTTTAAAATTCAACAATAATAAATGATTCCATAAAAATTGGTCAAAAGATCTGAACAGACACTTCACCAAAGAAGATATGTGGACGACAGCAGGGAAAGATATGAGAAAAACACTCAACATCATTTGTCATTAGGGAAATGTAAATTAAAACCACAATGAGATACCACTGTCCATTTATTAGAATTGCAAAGATCCAGCAAACTGACAATATTAAATGCTGACAAGGGGGAGAAAAAATAGGAACTCTCATTCATTGCTGGAAAGAATGCAAAATGGTAAGCCACTTGGGAATAGTTTGGCAGTTTCTTATAAAGCAAAAAAAGTAGTAATCCTACTTCTAGGTGCTTACTCCAGAGAATTTTACACACAAAAGTTTATATCAGCTTTGTTCATAATATCCCCAACCTGGAAACAAGTCTCTTCATTCCTTGACCATTGACCTTTCCACCACACACATACATGATTTTACCGTTCTCAGACAAGTAAACAATAAGACATGATTAAAACACCCATAGTAGTATAGATTAAACTCATGCATAGAAATACGATTTATTAAAACTTACACAAACACATAAAATGATAATCTGGAATCATCTAATATTCTCAATAGCTTTCCGGGCATTTTGAACGTTACTATGAAGCTTGATAATCCATTAATATTCCAATGCTTTCTTGGTTTTATAGCAGCTCAAAGGCAGTTCCTCTGCTTGGGAGAGACATTCCCTGATGTGTTTCAAGGCTACTGGCAGGGAAAATATGTGAAAGCTTTGTACCTAACAAAGCCTTGGTAAATATCAGCTCTTCTCTAATCCTACTTAGGTTCAAAAGCAACAAATTTTGCTTTCATCCTCTTAGTTTCTGGGCTTTGCTTCATGCAGTCAGGCCAGATTTCATATCAGAAGAGGATGTTGTGGGGGATAAATGGAAGTGAGGTTGGGTGGATGAAAATATGAATTAGGATGACACTTATTCTTACTTACTACAAATTAATTAAAAAAGATTTTTTGCATTATTTTTCCCTGTTTTAATGACAAAACATTCAATACTTTTGAATATGCATAAATTTCTTGTCGAAAGAAACACACTCACTTTATTTCTATCAACTTCAAGAATGCCACTTTTAAAGGCATTCTTTAAAAGAGAATTTAAAAGTTTTGCTCTATGAAAAGACTGAAAAGATAAGCGACGGACTAGGGAGAAATACTTGTAAATTATGTATCTGCCATGAGGCTTATATCCAGAATATATAAAGACTTTTTAAACTTCAACAATAATAATACAAATGATTCCATACAAAAACGGGCAAAAGATCTGAATAGACACTTCACTGAGAAGATATATGGACAGCATAGGAGAATATTATGAAAAACTATATGCCCACAAATTCGATAACCTGGAAGAAATGGATGAATTCATAGACATGCAACCTCCCAAAGCTGAATCAAGAAGAAATAGAGAATCTGAATAGACCAATCACAAATACAGAGATTGAAACAGTAATCGAAAACCTCCCAAAAAACAAAAGTCCAGGACCAGATGGCCTATCTGGAGAATTCTACCAAACATTCAAAGAAGATTTAATACCTATCCTTCTCAAACTATTTTGAAAAATTGAAGAAGATGGAACGCTTCCTAACACATTCTGTGAGGCCAACATTACCCTCATACCAAAATCAGACAAGGACAACACAAACAAGAAAAACTAGGGTCCAATATCACTGATGAACTTAGATGCAAAAATCCTCAACAAGGGGCCGGCCCGGTAGCACAGCGGTTGGGTTCACATGTTCTGCTGGAGCAGCCCAGGGTTCGCCAGTTTGGATCCCGGGTGCAGACCTACACACTGCTTATCAAGCCATGCTGTGGCTTGATATAAGTAGAAGTATATATTCATATATAGTATAAAGTAGAGGAAGATGAGCACAGATATTAGCTGAGGGCCAATCTTCCTCAAAAAAATAAAATAAATCTTCAACAAAATATTGGCAAATCAAATACAGCGACACATTAAAAGGATCGTACACCACGATCAAGAGGCATTTATTCCAGGGATACAGAGATAGTTCAACATCTGCAAATCAATCAATGTGATACACCACATGAACAAAATGAGGAATAAGAATCACATGATCATCTCAATACATGCAGAGAAAGCATTTGACAAGATCCAACAGCCATTTATGATAAAAACTCTCGATAAAATGGACATAGAAAGAAAGCACCTCAACATAATAAAGCCCATATACGACAAACCCACAGCCAACATCACACTTAGTGGTGAAAAACTGAAATCCATCCCTCTGAGAACAGGAAGAAGACAAAGGTACCCACTCTCACCACTCCTATTCAGCATAGTACTGGAGGTATTGGCCAGAGCAATTAGGCAAGAAAAAAAAATAAAAGGAATCCAAAGTGGAAAGGAAGAAGTGAAACTTTCGCTATTTCAAGATGACATGATTCTATATATAGAAAACACAAAGAATCCACCAGAAAACTATTAGGAATAATCAACAACTACAGCAACATTTCAGGGTACAAAATCAATTTTAAAAAATCAGTTGCATTCCTATACACTAACAATGAACTAGCAGAAAGAGAAATCAAGAATATAATCCCGTTTACAATCTCAATGAAAAGAACAAAATACCTAGGAATAAACTTAACCAAAGAGGTAAAAGACCTGTACACTGAAAACTATAAGACATTATTGAAAGAAATTGAAGAAGACATAAAGAAATAGAAAGATATTCCACATTCATGGGTTGGAAGAATAAACATAGTTAAAATGTCCATAGTGCCTAAAGCAATCTACAGATTCAATGCAATCCCAATCAAAATCCCAATGATATTCTTCACAGAAATAGAACAAAGAATCCAAAAATTTATATGGAACAACAAAAGACCCAGAATAGCCAAAGCATTCTTGAGAAAAAAGAACAAAGCTGGAGGCATCACAATCCCTGACTTCAAAACATACTACAAAGCTATAGTAATCAAAACAGCATGGTACTGGCACAAAAACAGACAAACAGATCAAAGGATCAGAACTGAAAGCCCAGAAATGAAACCACACATCTATGGACAATTAATCTTTGACAAAGGAGCCAAGAACATACAATGGAGAAGAGAAAGTCTCTTCAATAAATGTTGTTGGGAAAACTAGAGAGCTACATGCAAAAGAAAGAAATTAGACCATTATATTGCACCATACACAAAAATTAACTCTAAATGTATTAAAGATTTGAATGTAAGACATGAAACCATAAAACTCCCAGAAGAAAATATAGGCAGTACACTCTTCGACATTGGTCTTAGCGACATCTTTTTGAATACCATGTCTAGTCAGGCAAGGGAAACAAAAGAAAAAGTGAACAAACAGGACTGAATCAGACTAAAAACTTTTGCAAAGCAAAGGAAACCATGAACAAAACAGGAAGACAATCCACCAACTAGGAGAAAATATTTGCAAGTCATTTACCAGACAAGGGATTGATCTCCAAAATATATAAAGAACTCATACTACTCAACAACAAAAAAAACCAAACAACCTAATCAAAAAATTGGCAGAGGATATGAACAGACATTTTCCTAAAGAAAATATACAGATGGCCAACAGACACATGAAATGATGCTCAAAAACACTAATTATTAAAGAAATGAAAATCAAAACTACAATGAGATATCACCTTATACCAGTCAGAATGGCTATACTTGCCAAGACAAAAAACAACAAATGTTGCAGAGGACGTGGAGACAAGGGAACACTCATCCACTGCTGATGGGAATGCAAACTGGTGCAGCCATGATGGAAAACAGTATGGAGATTTCTCAAAAAACTAAATAGAGAAATACCATATGACCCAGCTATCCCACTACTGGGTATTTAGCCAAAGAACTTGAAATGAATGATCCAAAGAGACTTATGCGCCCCTATGTTCATTGCAGCATTATTCACAACAGCCAAGATGTGGAAGCAACCCAAGTGCCCATCACTGGATGAATGGATAAAGAAGATGTGGTATATATATCCAATGGAAAACTACTCAGCCATAGAAAAGATAAAATTGTCCCACTTGCAACAACATGCATGGACCTTGAGTGTATGATGTTAAGTGAAATAAGCCAGACAGAGAAAGATAAATTTTGCATGATTTCACTCATATGTGGGAGATAACAAATACATGGATAAAGAGAACAGATTAGTGGTTACCAGAGGGGAAAGGGGTTGGGAAGGTAGGTGAAAGGGATAAAGGAGCACATATGTATGGTGATGGATAAAAATTAGACTATTGGGGGTGAGCATGAAGAAGCACATTCAGGAGATGATAAACAATATTGTATACCCAAAATATACAATGTTGTGAACCATTATAATCCCAATAAAACTGATTGGAAAAAAAAAGAATTCCACCTTTAAGACAAGCTAACAAGACAGAAGCAGCATTCCCTTCATTTACAAAAACAACACAACTTTTGGATGTTCAATAAAAGCAAATGAAGATTACATATTTATAAAGCAAGAAAAATAAACATCAGAATGATCTAACTTTACAAATATCACTAATTCTTGCTTAGTACCCAAATCATCTATCTGATCTTGTAGCACTCACATCATTTTTCTCATTGCCAAAAATTCACCTCCCAGCATTGATCAAATGATAGAATAGATAAACAAGTTCTGGTAAGCAAACCATGGTCTAACCTTTATCTTAACTGAAATAGACCAAGGGTGAACGGGGAGCATTTTTGTTGTGGGAAAACTTCCATACGTGTTTTCAAACCACCTTTCCCGCCTCTACTTGGTTTGCATAGAAATGGAAGGCTAGGTCATATAGAAAGCACATGCTCAACTTTAGTAGATATTGCCTACCTTCAAAATAATTGTACCAACTGACATTCTTACCAGCAATGTGCTAAGTTTCAGTTTCTCCGTATCCTGTCCAAAACTTGGTATTATCAGATTTTTTGTGTGTTTATGTTGTTAAAATTGTAACAATTCTGGTAGCTGTGTAGTGATATCTCATGATTTTATTTTGCAATTTTCATATTACTAGTCACATTTTTGGACATTTTTTCTATTCTTTTGCTTTGAAGTGGCTGATCAAGTCTTTTGTCCATTTTAAAAATCAGGCTGCCTGTTTCTTTCTTGGTAATTTTTAAGGATTGTTCATATATTGGTGCTATAAATCACTTGAGATATATCTATTTTAAATATCTCCTACCACTCTATGGCTTTCCTTTCCACTGCCTCATGGTGTCTTTTTTGTAACCTAATTGTGCTTTAATAAATTCTAGTTTATTAATCTTGTCCTTTATAGTTAGCATTTTTGTGCCCTGTTTAAGAAATCTTTGCCTAACCCAAGATCATATGTTTTCTTATATAATCTGTATTATCGTCTCTTTTAATTAGATCTACATAGCAAACATTAGTGGCAATGATATTTTGTGTCTACGGCTTGAAGTAGAGATGAAAACCTGTTTTTTCCCTACAGATGTCCAATCTCCCTTCTCAATAGAATCTTGATCCTTTAAAAACTGGCAGCCTTGGTTGTTCTCTGATGTCTAAAATGTTTATTTTATTTCCATATTTCAAAGTTGTTTATGGTGAGAGTGTTAGTCTGATGAGAGATCTCTAACATAAGAAGCCAGAGTTCCATAGATATTTCAGTATTAACATTCCACACAGCACACCACCTGATTTTCCTCTTCCTTTAACTTTCCACATCAAATGACAAATATTTCTTCAGAATAGTCATAGGATACACACACTGTGAAGAAGAAAGAGTTTTCTGCTGAAAGTCAAGTTCAGGTAAACGCAGTTTCTACTATTACATTTATTCGGAAGGAACGTTCCAAAAAAGCTTCAAAATCAATGTCCTAATGGTTTTGACAAAATATGAACTATTTCTCGGAAATTTAATAAGGAAAAAAAATTATATTGAAAGATTCCAAGGGATCTCTTTTCCTAAAGGGAAATGAATGAAATGTAAGCCAGTTTTCAAAAATTGGGTTTGATATTCACTGAAATAAAAGGAATCAAAACTCACATAAAGATTTGACAACTCAAGATTAGCGTAGTACCTGAATATTCTGGCTTAATAGCACCCACACAATGAACACAATCCACCTTGCAAAAAGAGATGGAAAATGGTATTATTTTCTGAGTATAAAAACATTCACAAAGAACAATAACTTAAAGAATGGAATTAAGAAAATAGCATTATTAGGCTACTTTTCTAAAGCAATGATTAGGAAAATGTCTCAAATAAACACAACTTGAATATATTGTGAAACTCTTAGGGATAGATTCTTACATATTCCTTCTTTAAACTATTCCAGTCAAAAGCCTGGTTTTACCACTTCTCTTCCTTCTGCAAAGAGCCTTCTTCCGGATTTTGCCGAGGACTCTCAAGACATCTTTGAAAGCCCTGGTCAAATGTTCCCCCATGTCATCCACCATCATGTTGCCTTCTGCAATGATGCTTTGCCTTTTCACCCTGTGTTACTTTCTTCATGAGACTCATTAATATTTGAAATTTTATTTTGTGCTGTTTTTTGTTTGTTTATCTCTTCCATCATAAACTTCATAAGAAAAGGAACACTGTTTTCCTTAACATTGTAAATGCATTATTTCAGACAGCGCCTGGAACACTAAATCTGTATTTAAAAAGTGGATGAATAAACGATTGAATGGATAAATGAACTTGGCATCTTTCATATACGAGGCCAAATCACCAATGGCGGATTTGGAAAGATAACGAGGTTTCTTGAATCCCAGCTGAGTTCTTCTTTCAACAAACATGACATCACTCTTTCTTTGTACAGACTTTTAAAAAGTCAATTATATTGACATATAATTTACATACATTTAAATTCATTTATATAGGCATGTAACCGCCATCCCAATGAAGATATAGAATATTTCCATCACTCCCCCCAAATTCCCTTGTGCCTCTTTTAGTCAATTCCCTCCAATTAACCCCAGCCACTAGCAAACATGGATCCCAGTTCTGACTCATAGTAGTCATTTTACCTTTTCCAGAATGTTATGAAAATGGAATAACAGATAGTCTTTTGTTTCTGGCTTCTTTCACTGAGCATTATGCCCTTGAGATTTCATCAACGTTAGTGTCAGCCTTTTACTGATACCATTGTAACCCTCAGGACACCACGGGCTTCAGTTTCTTCCAGCGGTTGACTGACAGCTCTTACCTTGTACTTAGAGTGGCAGTTGCGGACTACAAGGTTTAGTTTTCCTGCTTCCCTTTCAGCAATTCCTGCACAGCTGTGCCACAGAGCAGCTCTTTCTCCCGTGTTCTTATACCCTGCCTCCCTCCCCCAAAGTGGTAGATTGTAGTTGTTTGTTATAGATGTGTTAAAAGATAAATGGAGGCATGTTAAAAATTTCACGAGTTTATCTGAGCAAACAACTATTGGAATCCCGCAGATCCAAGCTGAAGGTAATTAGGAGCGTGGCACAGAGCTAGGGCCAAGGCTTTTATAGAGAAGACAAGGAAACAAAGCAAAGCAATTGTCTGATTGGCTGCAGCTTAAGCTGTTGCCTTATGTGGGAAAGCCTGCTGTGCTGTTTGTGATTCGTTGTTCTTCAGCTTCATTTTCTCGGATTGCAATGCATTGACTGGTTTAGGTTTTGGCTTGCTTACCTAGGCCGCCAATGCTTTAGAGACACCTCAGTCTAATGGCCTCCTTGTTTAATTACCTTAACAGGAGCTAAATTTGGAGATAGGTGGGGTTCTCTTTTGTCTCTCTCCAGCCTCAGCCTTAGACAAGCCCTGCGCAAAGGGTGGAACTTTCTCGGCGGTCCTGCCGCTTCTCCCTGTGGCAGCTGAACTCTGCCTGTATCTGTTGTTGGTCTTGCCTGAGAATTTCTTGGCCAAGAGATTTTACACCTACTTTTTTCAGAATAAATGGATCTTTGTGCACTAGGGGCAAGAGGGTGTTTTATCTCTCTGCAGGTAGCTCAAGGCTTAACTTGGCAGGAGAGAAGTTTCCGTGAAAGTTGGCAGGTTTTTTCCTGTTCTCCACAGCCGCTGATGATCTGCTCCATACCTGTTTCATCGAGGGGCATTCTCTCTGATCTCCTGCCCTGCCCCCATCCTTTCCCATGAGCGCCTGGAGAGGCAAACAAGAGCTCGAGAGCCAAGGTGAGTCCCTTTTGTGTTTTGGGGCCAGCTATTCCAAAGTGGTGTTTGCTTGGTTGCTTTATAACCTCAGCTTCCTGATGGGTCCAAGAAAACTTATGCTTCTGGTGATTATTTGACATTTTCTCATTAATATTAGGAGAACAACATTCTTTGTAGATTTCTTCGTCCTGAGTGGAAGCAGAAATAGGTACATTTGTATAGCAAGCATGGGGATTTTCTGCAAATGCTACCCTATTTTAGGGAGAATTTAATACTGCAGGTTGTTTACCATGAGCTAAATGTATCTTACATAAAATGATTATTTATGATCAAAGACCAAAATGGAATTAGTCTTTTATGTCAGTCCTAACTCTTTTGAAATCATCTGTCAACAGGATAAAGTTTAGTAAGCAGCTTCATTATGAATAACAGCGAAACTGAGAACTGCTAGAACAAGGTGAGTGTTCTGGGTGTTTCTTACATGACTATTTATCACATACAATTTATCTGCTGCCTCTTTCATGAATTCTTTGTCCAGCTGGCTTGTTTGTACATTTTTACATGACCTCAGCTTCATCTTCTACCTTGATTTGAGAGATCAAGATATAGCTAAAAAATTGGTATAATTTTTAAAGGCTATAAAATTGTAAACTTTATTATGCCATCCATATAAAAACTCATAGAAAACCGAAAGGAACAATTTCAAAATGTTCTAATAGATACCTCTGAGTCTTATTTTATAGTTAGTTTTTCTTTTCTCTCAATCATATAAATGGAACATATTGCTATTATCAGAAAAAGAGTTTAAAATATTTAAAATATTCAATATACTCTTCTAAGTAATATCCCTTCCCAAAAGTCTGATTACAAATTCCACCTCAGCATAGAAAAAGGCCTTTTTTCCACCCCTGACTTCTTATTCATCATTTTCTCCTTTAACTGTGAAACTCTACTGCCTCAATCTTTGAAGCCTTTATCTTCGTTACTTTCTTTTTCTCTCTCCTTTGTTGATAGTCTTACAAAATCCCAATATTTTAAAATGTATTCATTTTTTTCTGTCTCCACAGTCCAGCTTCTCAATTGTACATTAAACATTTGGGGATCTTTTTGCCTCTGTCTACACTTCAGAGGTGAAATAAATATTTAAAGTATTTATCTTAATAATGTCCATATAAAATTGAGAGTAAATTAGTTAGGCTATAGTTTTAAGATAAACATCCATCTCTAATCATCTTTGAATATATAGACAGATTTCTTATCTAAGAGTGCTTCTTCTTCCAGCAAATTGTCTTATTCTGTAGGAAGTTACTACTCTGAGTAACTGTATTTAAACATTATTAATTTACACTAGAAATGTAAATTTTCCAAATTTCCTTTTCTTGTTAATCTGATTATGTCACTTTCAGTGCTAAGTACTTTAATTGCTTGATTTATGCTCTATGAAAATAACCTAATAACCCTACCAAGCTGTGTTTATTTGTTGTTGGTTTTTTTAAACCCTGAACCTAGTCTATTACCTTTCTTAGATTATTTTTTGATGCCTGAGAGTTCTTCCATTATGTTCCTTTTCCCTGTCAACTTCTACATTTTCATAAAGTACTACTTTCTTTGAAACATAACTTTCCAAATCTTTCTCATATAATAGCAACAAACTCATAGGAAAAAAAAAGATCACAGGTCCAACAGTAGATAGTTACGTCAAGGTCATCTTTTAATGCTTCATGATATTTTGTGGTTTAAAAGTCTTCAGTCAAACAGAATCTAAGAAGAGGGACTTTGTCAGTTTTCTGAATTATTTTCATGTTTCTTTCTCTCTTTCTGAAGTTCTTCACTTTTTGTTTTTTTGATGTCTCAGCTTTAAACAAAATTCTGCATTGAGGCCTGGAGCACTTATGTTTCTACGCTGATATTACCCGGCAGTCCCTAACATGGAATACCCTGAATCAGCAACTCTGTTCCCCCACCCCACCCCCATGTTCTGACACTCTTGAGCTCATCATCAAGCCCAAAACCTACTGACGCTAAGGATGTGTCTCTCCACTTTGCGGTCCCTGTGTAGGTCAAGTCCCTAAGACTGAGCACCACTTTGGATCCCCCTCCCAAGTGCTAATTAATAATTTTGTCTAAAATAGTAGTTTTTTTCAAGGGTGTAAGACTTGCCCCTGGGCCCTGGTACAGGGATTAAAGACCTCCAAGCCAAGAAACAATCTCCAGGACAATGACCATCAGCCTGATAGGAATTCCCAATAACAAAACAGCCTGCTAGAGACCCCCACCAAGCTCTTGTCCCCCTACCTTTCCCCATTAGGGTCATCTATGTCATGCTGAGTATCACATGGGGATCCCTATTCCCCAAGAGCTGAGATTGACAATGCGTGTGTGGGTAACACAGAGGTAAGTAAGGCACTGATACCAAACTTATAAAAACAGTCAAGTGAAGTAAAATTGGAATCTAGTTCATAATATAAGATAATCTCATCTCTAATTGTCTTTGAATGTATAGACAAATTGCAATAACAATTTGCAAGGCCATGAGGGGGCATTTTATCACTTTGAGCCTATTTCCTTTTGAGCAAAATGAAAAGTTTTACTAGAGGATATTTATGGTTTCCATTAGGTCTAATATTCCTCGATCATTTTAAATAATTTGAAAACTTACAAAACAGATATATCACATGAAGATTGTTCCCATTATTTAAAGACTGTTTAGCAAGGAGTTAAGAGCAGCATGTTACTGAAAAAATAAAAATTTTCGAGTCACATAAACCTGGGCTAAATACCAGCCCAAATATAGCTCTACTGCCTACTAATTGTCTGCTTTTTGATAAGTTAATAATTATCCTGAACTATAATTAGTTAAGTTGTAAATACAGGTAATAAAGTACTACAGGGTTATAAAGATTAAATGAAATCACCTTTCTAGGTTCATCTTACACAATACTTGGTGTCAAGAAGCCACAAATATGTTTTAGGCCTACTGCTTGTCTCTTTTTTCCTCACCATTTATGAAAGTAATCACTAGAACATTCTTTTGAATTTCTTTTTTTTAATTTATCAGTCTCTGATACTTTGTTATGGCAGCCTGAACTGACTAATGCATGATTCCAGTCTCAAAAAGCACTAGTCTTGGAAGACTAAAGTCAAAGAAACCTTGCTTATTAATAATAGACATTTGACTGCTTTAAATGTATGCACTTAAGTAACAAGGTTTTTATATAAATAAATCGTTGAGGAAAATCTGGCATTATCACAGAAACTTCCAATTGGAAAATATTGTCAAATACTAGGATTCCTTGAGTGTACTTCTTTTCCCCTTGCAATTAAAAATCATGAAGTTCTTCTCTTGATTTCCTCTATCTCCAACAGAGAAAGGGAAACTGACAAAGTAAGATACAAATCAAGTCACCAGATTACAACACAGAGACGTATCATAGGCAAAAGGAATACAGTTTTCAGTCTCTTTTAATTGTGTTTGCCAAATTTATTCCAACAGCTCTCTCAATATTCTAACATCTATGTATCACAGCTGACGAGTAAGTCTTGACTAATTTGTCTCAACAGGGAAGAACAGTTATCTAATCATAATTTATAGTTTTGTTTACCTTTCTGTTGTCAAAGCTAATTATTTGTCTGAGTAAGTGTTTCTGCCCTATAAAGCCATTGGTGAGTGAAAATACCATTTAAATTTTATGTATGTTTTCAGTTCACAAGCTTTATACCTCTCATTAGGGAATCACATCCCTTCAGGACTTTTGTGAAAGTCCATCCCTAAAAGAACTAAAAACTACTTCTTAAATTTTAAATCATGGCCAGCAGAAGCTGCAATGAGCACCAAAGAATACCAAAACCTAAGTCACTTGGGTTTTACAATGACTCAATGATATGGCCAGGACAGCAAGTTGTCAGTCTTGTCATCTTAATAGCTCTATTTGAAATTAATCAAGAAAAAATATTTCCTTCCTATTCTTTTACCAGATGGCTTGTGGACTATCTTCAGTAATTAAAAACAGCCCCTGTTGCGTTATTCCTAGACCACTCCCATGTGTCAAACCAACTCCATGTTCATGCCCAGGAACTAAAAATAAAGGGCCAGGAGAAATATGAAAAAAGAAGCAAATGGCATGAAATACCTCAAGTTGTTATGTTCTGATTCACTCACCTCCCCAATTACCCTGTTTATTCATTTGGAATAAATGTGATACAGCAGTTTCAGAGCTAACAGCTCCTGTTAAACAATGACTCAGCTTTGTGATTCCCCAACTTTCCTACTCTGGGGAGAGCCAGAAGAAAAGGGTTCTCTCTCAAAGAGAATGGACCTCCATCAACTACAGTTTCTTGTGCTACAAATGGTAGCTGTTAACAATAATGCCTTTCGTAGAACCCTTGCGAGGATCAAACTAGACAGCAATATGTATATAAGTTCCTTGCAAACTATAATGGTGCTATGTTTCATTGTGTTATAAATGTCTTGAGGTTTTTCAGGGAAGGGGGATGACCGTGGTGTAGTGTTATTCAACAAATTCCTTAACGTTCTGAGTTTAGCAGTAAAGAGAACTGGAGAGTTAATTTTAATTTGTATATAATGACAAATGAAATAGGTAATATTTGTAGATACAGATGACTTTACCAATAATGACAATGTAGTGCATAAAGGCACATTGGGGCTTTAGGGTTACTTTGGCAATTGCTGATGCTATTATATATATGTAAACGCAAAAGAGAGGCTCCCATTAAAGAAAAAGAATTCCCAGCCAAGAGGCTGGCCTGTTGGCGTAGTGGCTAAGTTTGTGCACCTCACTTCAGCGGCCCAGGGTTTTCCAGTTTGGATCCTGGGTGTGGACCTATGCACCACTTATCAAGCCATGCTGTGGTGGCATCCCACCTGGAAGAACTCACAACTAGGAAATACAACTGTGTACTGGGGCTTTGGGGAGAAAAAAAAAGAGGAAGATTGACTACAGATGTTGGCTCAGGGGCGATCTTCCTCACCAAGAATGTCTGCAAACAAACAAAAAAACCTTTGGATCAAAATGAGTATTTAAAAAAAAATTCCCAGCCAAGAGTCACTTAATCAAACCTTATTTTTAAGAATGGCATTTGCTCATTTTGTCATCTTCATTCTTCCCATTCGTGTAACGTTGGAAGAAAAAAATGATGTCAGTTGGTATTTCCAACCATTTAGGCATAATCAGCAGCAGATGTAAGATTTGTAAGGATGTAACAATTCCTTCAATAATCCCCTGAAACTGCTTGTTCACTTCCATTTCCTACAAATAAAAGAGAATTGCTCATTAATAAAACTGAATACCTCAATAACACAGTGGGATTGTATTATTTTAATGTGCCATTGTGAATTGATCATGCATTGCTTTTTATTTTACTTTTGCTTTAGAAAGTGACAATTCTGGTACCTTAAATAGTCCACTCAACTTACTTTTCCAGATTTCTTTGTTGGAAAGAAAATATAGTCCTGAGAACGTAAATTATTTTCGGTTTAGGACAGAAGCATATTTGGGTGGATGATTGGTGAGCCAGGAGTGATTTGCATCAAGAATTGAGGAAATACCTGGGAAAACACTCAGCCTGTGTAAAGAGAAGCAAAATGCATCAACAGTCTCCTTTGGCTGGAGTATCAAGCCTGTCTCTTTACAGGGCAAGTAGGGCCTCCCAGTCTGGGCCCAGCTCACCTCTCCAGCTTCATTTCCTCACATTCCAAAATGTCTTAGTCAGCTCAGGCTGCCATAACAAAATACCATTGACTGGGTGGCTTAAACTGCAGAAACTTATTTCTCACAATTCTGAAGTCTGGAAAGTCCAAAATCAAGGTCCAGTAGGGTCCAGTTTCTGGTAAGAGTTCTCTTCTTGGCTTATAGAAGGTTACCTTCTTGCTGTGTCCTAGCATGGCGGAAAGAGCAAGCAAGCTCTCTTCTGACAATGGCACTAATCCCATCATAAGGTCCCAACCCTCATGACCTCATCTAAACCTAATTACTTTCAAAGACCCGCATCTCCAAAACCTATCACATTGAGGCTTAGGGCTTCAACATATGGATTTGAGGGGACACAATTCAGTCCATAGCACTTGGTCCTTCCTTCTCTGGGCTCTAGCACATTGTCTGTAATTTTCTCTCACCCCAGTGATGTTAATTGTCTCAATTCTGTTCATGCTGCTTACGAGGCAGGGACTCACTTCCTTACCCACCTAATTCCTATTTACACCTGAACGCTCAGTCCTAGGATCACCTGCTCCTGGAAGATTCTCTTCACCTTTCCAAGAAGTGACTTTTCTTGTGACTTCAAAATATATCTTATATAGACATATTACTGCATTTACTGTCCGAATTACAAGTAGCTGGGCAGTTTTTTCCCACTAGATTGTGAGTTCCTTGAAGACAGAACTGGGTTTTATCCATTTTTCCGTCTTTAAAGCCTAATAGAATACCTGGCACATGTTGGGCTCAGTAAGATATATGTTGATTGAATTGATAAATGAATGAACAAATGAAAGAAAAAGTGTTCCAAAGAGTCTGAGCCATCCTCAGAGTGAAGGGAAAACATTCAGTGAAACATATTTCTCCAACTGCAACCTATGCGAAGCCAGGGGAATACAGCAATGTAGCAAGGAATATACAAAACCACCTGAGAATTTGGGAGAAATTTGTTGTTGTTGCTGCTGTATTTGTCTTTTAATTTCTCTGCTTTTGAAATTGTTTTTCAGGTGCATGAAGAAGCAAAATTCAGAGAATAACACTTTTAGTATTGGGTAATTTTGTGTCTTTTCTTTCTTTCTTTTTTTTGATAGTTCTGAAAGTAAAAATGCTGATGCACAAAGAGTGATGATGGTGTGTGCTGTGTGTTTGTGTGTGTGTGTTTTCAGAGAATCTGAAGGTATTGAAGCTATTGCCATGTCACAATGAAGAGGATGAGGTATTGCTTTTAGAACTCGTTATGCTGAACTCATTAACAGTAGCCCTTGCAGCCAGCACCAGCCTGCTTAGCAAAGGAGCTGGTGTGTATGATTCCTTGGCAAGTCTTTACAGCCTGCATATTAGTTATTTGAAATGATTTTGTCATATTTTTCCTTCTGCTTACCTCAGACACACAACATGTACACACACACACACACAAACACACAAGCTGATCTGTAAAT
Source organism: Equus quagga (assembly GCF_021613505.1). Taxonomy (NCBI): domain Eukaryota; kingdom Metazoa; phylum Chordata; class Mammalia; order Perissodactyla; family Equidae; genus Equus; species Equus quagga. The sequence goes on from NC_060275.1 coordinate 85,559,954, forward strand.
CATTTCAATTCTCTGCAGTTATACTCACATAAAAGTTTGTTTAGAAACACTGAAGTCCTAATTCCTTTTTCTCTAGTTCACCTCCCAAATACTTCCCTTGCATCGCAAAAGTAACAAATGCTTTTTTTTATGGTGTTTTAATATAATTAACATTTTTATTTTGATATGATTTCTAAAATATCGTATGTTTAGTTGCTTAAATTAAGGATCAGGATTGAAGGTTAAAAATGGCAAGTTTGAAGCCTAAAACTTGAAGCCAGAGCCAATATGCAAGAGGATGGGAATTCAGAAACCTGAAATGAGCAAGGGTTATGATAGACATGATGCTGATCACTGTTGGCCATGTTGGCCATGACAAAGTGTCCCACAGAGTTTGATTATTTAGGAGGCATTTCTCTCAAGGTAGACTGCATGTATAAAAAATTTATATTGAAAAACTGGAGGGCCAGCCTGGTGGTGCAGTGGTTAAGTTTGCACGTTCCCTTCTCAGTGGCCCAGGGTTCGCCCATTTGGATCCTGGGTGCGGACATGGCACCACTTGGCAAAAGCCATGCTGTGGTAGGAATCCCACAAATTAAGTAGAGGAAGGTGGGCATGGATGTTAGCTCAGGGCCAGTCTTCCTCAGCAAAAAGAGAAGGATTGGCAGTAGTTAGCTCAGGGCTAATCTTCCTCAAAAAAAAAAAGAAAAAGAAAAGAAAACTGGAGACTAAGCCTAGAGTGAGTACCTCCTCTACGCTCCCTCCAAGGTTAACAGTACTTTGACAAAAATTTTTGACCAATCCTGGAATACAGCCTGATTTCTCTCAGTCTTGGACACATGAACTCATTTTTAGTTCTATAGTGGAGCCTGAAGTTGAATCAGCAAAATTTTAGGCTTTATTTAGTAAAATCTCTGTTTTGTAGCCTGTGTACCAGGTGGCACAATTTGGAGGGAAGTTCATTGTCCTTCCTTATGGGACCATGTAAGGTGAGAGAATTGACACAGCTGCCTGGGGTGCCAAGTTGTCCCAGCCCACATCTGGACCAGAGAAGGAGTAGGAAGGGCAATGGTAAATTTTGGTGGGAATGTTTGGTCCTGCCATCAAATAGGAGGTATCATAGGGCTGATTTGGAGCACAAGTGGACAAAATGGTGACTATTCCTTATGGAAATTAAGAGAGATCCCAAGAAACATCCCCCAAATAATTAGAACCATTAAGGGTACAAGTGGAGCTAGAGCCAGACCCACACTGCCCTTTGACAGGATCATAGCCCTCCTCACCCCCATTGTATGTGGCCTGTGGAAACAGGGTCCATAGGTTTTCGCTGATGACTCACAGCCTTACTCCACACTTCAGTCTTTCCCTACAGCATCCTTCTCTTCCTGTTGGCTCTTCTCTTTTACTAAACTGTCTTCAATTTGATTCTCAAAATAATGAAACAAACAAATGAAAATTTTGCATCTGTCCTTGCTCCTCAGCCTCTAAAACCCAACAGGAACCCATGAAACTGCCCTCTATGATGTTTCCTGAATATTTTTTAATATTCCCTGTCTTCAGATGTGTGCAATGCTTTTGGCCTCTCAGTCCTTGGATGCAATATGCTTTCTACTTTCTCACAACCTTCATTTCAACCCTGCTTCCCTTCCTGATGCCTGGGAGACCATTGTTTCAGACCTTTTCTTAACTGACCTGATGACAATATGTGACTATCCACCTATCTGTCTTACTCTATATTACCCTTAACTTCAGCCAAACACATTTTCCTGAAACAAAACATTGATCCTATTTCTTCTGAAGAAAAGTTAATAGAGGCAACTCACAGCTTGCTCAATCAAATTGAAATCCCAGCCTGCCAAGACCGTTAATTTGGGGCCCTTTCTTTGGCCCTGTACACCCCCAACAACACTTCAGCACTGAAGTTAAGTGCCTCCACCTCACATTTCCTCAAGAGGCCAGACTCCTTTCCTATTCTATGTCCTGGGTTCACGGCTGCCTCTATCCTGAGGTTCTTAAGGCTTCTCCCCCCTTAACAATACAAATTCTATTCTTCTTTTAAAGCTACTCTTTTCTGGATGCTTTTCATTGTTCCTCTAGGTCTTCATGCCTGTTTCTCCATATTTTTTCCCTACTTTTGCTTCAACAAAACAAAGGTCAATTACATATTTACATATATTTGCCTAGCTATTTCATATTCTATTATTTTATTCAGCAAATATTTAATGAATATCAACTATGTCCCAGGAACTATTCTAGGCAACAAAGATACAAAGATGAATAAAATTTGGTCCTGTACATAGTCCAGTGAGGGAGCCAGATTTACAAATGAATAATTGAAATAATTCATGTTTCATATTGCTGTCAACAAGAAAGTATATTTCTTGAGGAAGGAGACTATATTTCCTTTTTTTCCTTAAATCCCTCTGAGCAACTATCACAATGCTGAGGATTTGCTAAATCTTAAGTAAATGGTAGTGGTGAAAATTATGAAAATAATGAGATCAAGCCATGTTCGTAACTTATGATGGGTCTAGCATGAATTGTTTTCTAAAACTAAAGGATGCTAAAGCAGTGTGGTTTTGAGATATAGAATAACAATCATATGATCCTGATGTCAGCAGAAGTAGCCTTCAGTGAATGTGCCTCAACCCCATTCCACAGATGGTGGTAAACAGTGTTCCTCCCAAGGTGTCCAGGGCTTCAGGGGATGAAGATGAAGCTGAAGCGGCAGTGCTTACAAGGCGAAGAGGCAGCTCTTCCAGTCAAACCTGGCTCTGAACTCACACTTCCATGGAATAGTTAGAGTTGTTTATTGTCTCATCTTCTTGTGTGTGTACTTCACTTTTCATATGGTAGTACTCTACCAATTTCTTTTTTGCCAAGAAATATTCATTCCAGAAATGTGCGTTTATGACAGACTGTACTAGAAGATAAAGGGCTTATACTTGCAGTTATGCATAAAACTTAAGTGTGAATATTAGACATATCTGTGCTTAAACATCTCTAGACCATTTTGTTGTACAGCGGAATCTAGTCCACCTTCCATGGTACCCTCTCCTCTTGGCCCCTCCTCTAGGACCTAACTCTTCACACAAAATGGTCATTTAGTGTGTGCTCCCCAAGAAAGCCAATTCTTTCCTTAGGCAAAATACTGGATAAGTCATTTTAGAACTACATTTACAAAATCTTGGTTTTGTGAAAATATCTTTTAAATCTTTTTGAAACTATATTTGCAAAGTTTTGGTTTGTGCAAGTATCTTTTGTAATTTGATGAATGCTGAGAATCTGTTTAAAGAGGGGCTTAAAGAGAATTCATTCAAGCTTGACAAACTGTGGGTAATTGCCACCGGGATACAGAGAACAGGATGACAACTTCCTTACATCAACTTCTGTGAAGGCAATCATCAAGAGGTGTTAAAAATCAAAGCGTAGGAGGAAAAGAGCATTTTTAACAACAAACGTTCCAGTGCAGATAAACCACTCTGAGACATAACAAATAAGTGATAATTTATCATCAACCTCATTATCAACAAATGTTCACTAAGTCCGTCTGTGGTGTGCAAATGCTTTGTACAAGATTCTTTCAGTTTCTTGGCATTCTAAAGTCCCTGAAGATTCTAAAAGGGAGAAAAGATTTATAAATATCTTAGAAACAGAGAGAGGTTATTATTGATTCCGAAATTTAACATTTAGCACTCTAAGTAGGCCACAACTATTTCTGGCATATACGTAGTATGATGCACATTTTTTAAAAAATGAAAAAAAATCAAAAGGGAACAAGTTTCCTAAAGTTGTTTAAATAACAAGTTTTAACCAATGTCTACATGTTGTTTATATTCAACTGTTTAAGACAATTCATTTCGTTTATTTGGTTTTGGTTGATTTTATTTCATATTATGTTATTCTGCAGTGAAAGAGTACAATTTAGATGGGTTAGTTCAGTCAAGTTTGCATGTAATTTTGTCTGTTTTTAATAATAAGATCAGAACAATCTTTGTTAGAGCACCTATCATTGTTAGAGATTTATTAATTAATCCTCTTGTACAAATATAGTACAATTGTACATTATTTGTACCATATTTTGTCCACTGTAAAGTAAGTTGAACCTTGGTGTAACACTATGCTTGGTTCATGGTAGAAAACAGTTATGCATTTAGGTCTTGAAGTGGAATGGTATTTTTGAAGTGGTGGTCATGGAGCACAACTGGGAGGTAGTGGAAAAGAGATTGAATTATAGAGTTCGTTAAAGCTAGATTAATCATATTCTTATTAACTATTCCTTCCACTTCACACCATAAAGAACCAGACCTAGCTTTGCTGTTGACTTCAAAACATAGCTGGAATAACACGGAAAAAGGAAAAGCACTACATTTGGAGTTAGAAGATCTCAGTTCTAGTTCTTGGGTCAATTAATGTAGCCATTATTAGCTTAATTGGATGAATCCTCTTAATTTCTTTGATCCTTATTTTCTCATCCAGGAAATGAGGGGTTGACTTTCATTATTGTTGCATGACTATGCTTAGGGAGAGGCCTTTTTAAAAGAGACAAAAATTTATGTGTGATCAGGATATTTAACTTTTAAATATTGTAAATAATTTGGACTTTCTGCCTCCTACATCTTGCTGCTCATTTAGTTTGTTTTCTTTTGTTTTGTTCTTAGACTTCATGTGGATCCCACTTGGATTTGGATTTTTATCTTAACCCAGGAAGGTAATGATATCTTTTCTCCTAAAACTTGGCATTGACAACAATCTAAGCTTTATTATTCAGTCATCACAACTCCCACATCTTTTCCATCTTTTGGTTTATGTAGGGGTTTTTAGTTTTATGTTTCTGACCTATTGTCAGCTCACATAAGCACTAGCAGGTCTAGACAGAGTATAATCAGTAAGCCTCCTTCTGATTCTATTTTTCTTTTCTTTTTAAAATTTTTTTAGAGGGGGAGGGATGTTCTATAGCCGTAGCATACCTAATACAAGGTGAGAATGGAGACTTTAAAATAAAAGCTTAACTGTCCTCCTTGACATTGTGCCTAAATCAGCCCAAACCTCCTATTCTCTAAGAGTCTGCTGGTCAATAAGGGGTAGTAGAGGATGTTTCAAGTCTGCTCACAGACAGCACCCATTTGGCTTCACCTTGGATTTTTATCTTGTTCTCTCTGACTTTTGACTTCTCGCTTTTCTGAATTAAACCCTCAGTTTTCTCTATAATTTTGAATTGGCCTCTTTCCTTTAGTTGTCCCTTAACTCTTCCCAGCCTCTTTCTTTTTAAAATACAAATCCATACACCAATAGAGGGAATCTCTCATGGGTTATGAATTTTTACCATTGCAGAGACACAAACACACACCCAGATGACATCATGCAATGTATGTTAGCCATGTTGAGTCTCTACTCCCCAAATAAACATGTAGGTATTTCTGAATGAGGGGCACCTGGTCAAAATGTAAAGACAAGCACATAAAGAGAGTCTCCACATCATTAGCCATCAGGGATATGGGAGTCAAAACCATGGTGAGATAACACTTCACCCCCGCTAGGGTACCTATAATTAAAAGGACAGATAGAAACAAGTATTGTTACGGTTGTGGAGAAATTAGAAACTTTATACACTGCTGGCAGGGATGTAAATGGTGCATCCACTTTGAAAATCACTGAAAGTTCCTCAAAAGATTAAACACAGAGTTACCATATAACCCATCAATTCTACTCTTAGAGAAATGAGAATGTATGTTCACACATATTGTGTACGTATATGTTCATAACAGCATTTTTCGTAAGACAAAATGTGAAAACAACCCAAGTGTTCATCAACTGATGAATAAATGTGATATATCCATACTGGGGAATATTACTTGACAATAAAAAGAAATGAAGTGGGGCCGGCCCAGTAGCATCATAGTTAAGTTGGCATGTGCCGTTTTAGCAGCCTGGGGTTCACGAGTTTGGATCCTGAGCGTGCACCTACACACTGCTCATCAAGCCATGCTGTGGCGGCATCCCACATACAAAATAGAGGAAAATTGGCACACATGTTAGCTCAGAGACAATCTTCTTCACCAAAAAATGAAAGAAAGGAAAAAAGAAAGAAAGGAAGTACTAACATATGCTACAAATAGATGAACCTTGAAAAGTATGCCATGTGAAAGAAGCCAGTCTCCAGTAACCACCTATTTTGTGATTCCATTTATATCATATGTCCAGGACAGGCAAATCAAGAAAGAAATTAGATTAGTGGTTGCCTAGGGTTGGGTGGGGGTGAGTGCTCATAGGTATAGGATTTCTTTCTGGGGTGATGCAAATGCCCTCAAATTGATTGTGGTGACGGCTGCAGAACTCTGAATTTACTAAAATCCACGGAATTGTACACTTTAGATGGTTGAATTGTATGCTATGTGAATTAAATCTTAATAAAGCTGTTATATATAAAAATAAAAGTAAAGACAAGTGAAAAGCTGAAAAACAAGTTCTTAGTCATTTCTTTTTTGTCCCAGTTGGATCTGGAGATACCAATAAAATTTCGACCTGTGCTCTTAATTCCCAATGCTTACATGAAACGAGCCTCAGATTCTTGGCAAATTCCATAGAGATTAAAGGCAGTAAAATGCTCCCTCGCCTAATGATTGCATTACAGAAAGGGCAGCACTCACTGAAGGCTGACAGTGAAGAGTGAAATGATCCTGCATGCTGTTTTTTTTTAAATTGCAAAGAATGAAAACAACCAACCACTTATTTTCTCCAAACCTGGGGTTGCCAATTTAAGCACAACAAAGAACTATAATGTTGTGGCAGCTATGTTATAAATGCAAATAGGAAATTAGAAATTTGTGCTTTAGAAAATATTCACAAAGATGCATAAGTGAAATTATGCCTCCAAGATTACCTAATGTGCAATCAGTGATCGAGATCCTTTCCAGGAGAGAAATTATTCACACCATAATGTTTGTATAGTGTTCCAAAATACCTCAGCGTATCCGACTTAACCTCAGTCAGAGCCTTTCAGGCTTAGAAAAATTCACTGCAAAATTTAGGCTGAAATGCAAGCTCAGAATGGCTGATATTTTAAGAATCTAAACAACCATAAACAACGATATATGTGTGTGTATATATTGCTTTAGATTCATATAATAAACAATAACATGGTTACTTTGTGATGGCTGTAATTTTTCTTTTATACATTTCTGATGATTTTAAATGATATTTATGCTACGTGACTCAATTTTCCTATGTGCAAAATATATACCAATAATACATCCCAAGTTCATCACCTGGAAGGTAATGGATATTGATCAAGAATGTTTGCGAATCATTTAAAAATATTCAAATATTTGAAAACACATCCTAGATTGTAATCATCAAATAAGTACCATCTAGGCCAAGAGTCTGTATATGTAGCAGTACTTATTATTGTGTTTTAACTTGGGATATTATTAAAATGATAAAATTATTTGCTCTGAATGGCTAAACCCATACCATAAAAAAATTAGTTTGCAGTTTAGTAAATGTTAGCTTCTACATAATTATAATCAATAACCCTCAATATTACACAAATACATTTTGATGTTAATTTGTCATTTTTCCTTAATCAGGAACTGCTATGAATGCCTAGACCCACTTTCTTTTCTGGTTTGATATACACTCTTTTTTTCCCATATTCTGCTGATCTACTTTTTGTCTCATACCCACTGGTGCCTCACCTTCTCTACCTGTCTTTGATGAATTCTTCCTTAGTTGAAACTCGTTACTATTTGTAGAAAGTCATTTATCTTCATAAATTGATTTCTGTGAAGGTTTATTTTTTCCAATAAGCTCTGCAAATGTTGGCTGCCACTTATCCTTGTTATCCCCAAGAAAACAATAGTGTGGGTTACAGTAATTTCCCTTTGATCAAAAGATTCACTTTCTAATTGGCATTTGAACTGATGGCAAATTCTCCCATTGCGCAGACGCAGTACCATGACACTACCTGTGTTAAGTACTAAATGTTCCCTCAGCAGCAAGTCAGAGGTTTTACTATAAAATCATTTTGTCCTCGCTATGGCAGGGTTTTATCAACAAATTAAAAAACGTTGGGGATCTCTTGTTGAGATGGTTCAGCTTACAATTTTTTATACAAATTAAATCTAGATGATAATACTAATTTCAAAAGAAAAGTATATACTAAAATGAAACTTTAGGGTGTTTTCAACATCAAGAGCATTATTTTGATTATTTTGCATTGATTAAATAATTGGAATTGCTATTCTTAAGAGAGATCACTGATACATGGTGAATGACTGGAGTGTACTAGTTATCTATTGCTCTGCAACAATTTAGTGGCTTAAAACAACATGGACTTATTATCTCACAGTTTCTGTGGGTTAGGAGTCTGGGTATGGCTTGGGTGTGTCCTTGGCTTAGGGTCTCAAAAGAATTCAGTGAATGTTTTGGCCAGGCTACAGTCTCATCTGGGGACTGGGGAAGAGGTTGCTTCCAAGTTCACTTAGGTTGTTAGCAGAATTCATTTCTGTGCATCTCTAGGACTGAAGATCTGGCTTCCTCCTGGCTATTGGACAGAGGCTACCTTCCAGTCCTAGAGGCTGCCGCAAATTCCTTGTCACGTAAGCTTCCCTAGGATGGCAGCTTACTTCCGCAAACCAGCAAAGGCAGTCTTGAGAGTGAATGTGCTGGCAAGAGAGAATCTTATACAACATAACACAGTTAAGGAAGTGACAGCCATTTACTTTTGCCTTATTCTATTGGTTAGAAGAAAGTCACAGGTCCCACCCACACTCAGTGGAAATGGATAATAAAAGGACATGAATACCAACAAGTACGAATCATGGGGACTATCCTACAGTTTTTCCACCACATACAGTTTTTAGCTAATGTCATTGAAAAGTCACAGTATATTAAATATAGTAATACATAATGCTATCCAGACCATGAAAACCAAAAACAGGTGTTATTTATATATGGCTGTGTTTTTCTAAATGTGTTTCATGTAACTCTTTGCAACACCACGATCTGTGGAGACATCATCCTCCTTGGTCCTCCTGTTCTCCTGCATGTCTTCCTGGGCGAGCCAAGACTTCAAGGCCCTGACTGCTCTTTTTGCTGGGCCATTTCTCAAGATGGTTTATGCTGTTGGTAACCTTGAGATGTTGTCACCCTTCAAGCCTCCCCAGCCCTGGAAAACATGCAGACTGACTTACTGCTTTCAATAAGAGCAGTGGAATCCCCAAGATCAGTGTTCCTCAGCTCTGACACCAACCCATTGTGTAGGTATAGTGTCCATGTGGGCTTATTGTGTAGCCCCTGGCAGACTTTGCAGCTAGAAAAACTGACATAAATATGGGACCTGGTACTTAGGCTGCTTACTGTGCCATACGTAGTAAAGTACTTTGTTTCTGATGCAGGAGCCTGTGTCTTCTACAAGACCTATCAAACAGTGACAGGCTAACTTCTCAGCTTGTAAGTAGTATAAAATCAAATCCCAGATGCTTCACAGTTCCTGACACGATCTAACCTTGGAATTTTAGATTAAAGGACTAGTTTGAATTTCACTCATCTAAGTTCAAAATCACCAAACATCTAGTAACAATTGTTTTGCTTTTTCTTTTAGTCTGACTATTTTATACTTCGAATTTCACTTGCAGAAGCTAAATTAGTAAACAAAGCCTATGGTACCTTCATAGTTTAGTAACTTGATCTTTGCACTAAATTTCAAATTGGTCATACTGTTACGAAAATCATAAATATAGTAAAGTTTCTGGGATCTAATGGCGTTTCTGTTGAGATCTTCGAACTGGGAAGGAAGAGTGAAGGAAAGTCCTTCTTAATCTATACAGTTCTGATGAGATGCAACAAATTTTCTGAGATACTCTTATTTAGGGCACACCAGGCAGCGTGGGCAAGATATGGAGAAGCTTTCCCATGAGTAAACTTTTAACCTGTAGTTGGTTATATATTTCTTTTTTCTTTCTCTCTTTCTTTTTTTTTGCTGAGGAAGATTTGCCCTGAGCTAACATCTGTTGCCAATCTTCTCTGTTGCATGTTGGTCACCACCACAGCATGTCTGCTGACAAGTGGTGTAGGTGCAAGCCCAGGAACTGAACCCAGACTGCTGGAGCAGAGCATGCCAAACTTAACCACTGGGCCATGGGGCTGGTCCCCAGTTATTTTGCATCTAAATTTCTGTGCATTCCCAGGGCACACTGCCTTCCCAACATAGACTTTGATTTTTGGGTACCTTTCATAGCATTGGTTCTCTCATCCTGTCTCTATGTTTTAAAGTCAATCGTATCACAATCAATGGTCGTAACTTATGGTTGCTAGAAAACAAATCCTAATGACTCCTTTTTACATCTTAATAACCATAAAAACAGCATAATAATTATCACACCTACTGTATGTGTGCACTTGTGCCAGAAACTAAGATGAGCATTAATATACATCATCTTATTCATCTTCAGATGAATGTTTTAAGAAGGTATTATCAGTCTTATTTTATAGTTGGGAAAATTTAGGTTTAGTAAGGTAAAGTAACATGTCCAAGATGACACAGCTGAAAAGTGACATAGGCAGGCTTTGAGCCCATGTCTCTATGAGCCCAGGACCTACCTCATACTTAATTAACATTTTCTCCTTCAAATCACTTAGAGGTATATGTGTGTATACATACATACCTCATGTATGTATGTGTGTGTATTTATATACATGCATAAGTACTTATGTGTGTGTATAATAAATGGTTGGTGACTGACAATTTATTAGGCAATGCTAAGAATAATTAATCATAAGAAAATATCTTTATTTTTAAGCAGTTTTGCTTAATGAGGTATTCAAGATAGAAGACTTTCTGGTAACTGAAATGTATCCCTTTTCTGTCTCTTTTTTACTTTTTTGAGAGCAAGAGAACCACTCTTTTTAACTCTAGTTCTCTGTAACTTCAGTAAGTGATATTAAAATGATTTTAATCATGTGTTACAGACAAAGTCATAGTTTTAGACATTATAGGGAGAGGCATGGATAGGTTCAAGCTCTATGGAATAAATTCATGTAGGGTTATACAATGTCATGCCAGTTCCTTTTGCTTTTTGATCGCTTTCCGCTTTTTCATAAACTGAAATACTAGAAACGCAGCTGTGTCCTCCCTGGAGGTTTAGCACTTGGCTTTCTGCAAAGTATATTTTTGATTTACTGGTTGAAGTTTCCATCTCCTTTGTGATTTCTTTTAACTACAACATATTTATCGTCAGATGAAAAGGATGATACCTGAACATACAGAAATCAAGGGACAGGGGACTTCAAGTTCTTTGATATTTGGGATGGAATAGGATTCAAAGCTTAAACAACATCGTGAAGCGCATCGTTGTTGAAATGAGAAGAGTGAAATTCTGTATGTCTTGGGTTGAGTGGAACAATTGCCTTGTGACGTTTATATGCCAAAGAGCACTGTGTTTTACAGGTTTAAAACAACGAGGTATCGTTATTGGATCATCACACGTGTCTGTTGATATGTATTCACTGACATTTTTTAAGACTGAATGTAGAGTCTCATGCACAATATTGTTATGCTCAATTTTTTGTTTAAAAACAAAATAACTTTAACAAAAAGCACAAATAGATCAAAACCAGTAAGAAGTTTTCTTGATGCAGTTTTCCCTGGTCTTTATTCATAAATGTTCTAGATCAATGTTATTGTATTAGCAAATTGGTCCATTGTGGGAGAATCTAAACCATCAGTACATGTAAAAACTGATTTCTTAGACTGAGGATAATTTGATTTTCAGGAAACTTCAACCTTTGTTAAAATATTTACTAGCATTCAAAAACCATGAATTAGACTATATCCATAAATAAATTATTTTAAAATAAATCTTTTTTTTTTTGAGGAAGATTAGCCCTGAGCTAACATCTGCTGCCAATCCTCCTCTTTTTTTTGCTGAGGAAGATTGGCCCTGAGCTAACTCTGTGCCCATCTTCCTCTCTTTTATATTTGGGACACCTGCCAAAGTATGGCTTGATAAGCGGTGCGTAGGTCCGCACCCCGGATCTGAACCAGCAAACCCCAGGCCGCTGAAGCAGAGCGCGTGAACTTAACGGCTATGCCACCAGGCCAGCCCCTAAAATAAATCATTTTTAAAAGCAGGAAAGTGTGGGGGGTTTTTCTTTAGCAATAATATGATTGTATTGAGCCATCTAAAGCTAGGTCTAACTTGGACTTTTAAAACGTGAATCAACTATTTGTGTACACAAAGAGTCTACCTTTCAAATGTTTGCTTTGAGCCAGAGAATGCTGAGCTCGTAATCTGGCACACAGCAGGTGCTTAATAACTATTTGTTGAATAAATACTAAGTCCGCTTCATTGGAGTTTGCACTATGTATTACAGAGTGACTGAGGAGTCTAGTTGCTGACCAAAAACCTTTGGGTAATTTTTCAGACCTAATCATAAGCAGTTACAAATATTCTGCCCGGCAGTCTTCATGGGGAAAACTGCCCTCCCCAGACCTGGTGGCCAGCAGTGCATGACAGGCTCTGAAGAGAGCTGCGGTCAAGGACTCAGTCCCCCTGGCCTGCCAGGCTCTTACGCATATCTGCATTCCTAGCCCAAGTGCCTCTGTGTGGAAGTCTCCTTATTGAGGACCTTGAAGACACTTCTCCAATCTGACTCAGTACCCAGTACTTTTCCCATCCTCACCCTCCTCTCTCCCCTTCCCCACTGCCTGGGTCCATAAAATTGCAGGAACCTTTTGTTTGGGGCTTCCTCACCCGTGAGGTAATTCGCATGACTGTGCTGATCTACCTGACCCTTGACCTGTACCCCGTTCCATGGAGAAAATGGAACAGGCGGGAGTCAGTGCTGTCTCCGACTGTAGTCTCTTGCTTATACAATCGCAGTGAGTGATTAAAGGCTCCACTGTCACTTCCATGTTGGCTTGTGACTTGAATTGGCTACTCTGACAGTAGACAGCTCTGCTCTCTCTCCGGCTCTGCGGAGTTCTTGACAGTGACGTGTATGAAACAATTCGTTTGTGCATGAGGTACTTGACTCTTTTCTGCTTTTCTTGGCCTTGAAAATGCCTCACCCTAATTGCCTCATATCCACACCACATCCACTCCCCAAATTGCTTGATTCCTAGGCCCGCATTGACTCTCAGAGGAAGCCAGTTTGAATTCAGTGGTGAACCTAGAAGAAACTGAAGTGTGTGGGACTCGATTTGGCCTTTCACTGTGTCCCCTCCAGATGCTAAAGGCACTGGAACAGAGGTCAGCAGGCTAAGGCCCGAGGGCCAAATTCAGCCCGAGGCCTGTTTTGCAATGACCTGCTCTTGTAGGTCAGCAAGTGAGGAATAGGTTTTATATTTTTGGAGGTTGGAAAAAATAAATGAAAAGGAACATGTGACAGAGAACACGTATGGCCTACAAAGCCTAAAATATTTACTGTCTGACCTTTTACAGAAAATATTTGTGTACTCCTGCACTAGAACATAAGCCCCATGAAGGCACAATTTCTGTCCGTTATGTTTACTGTTTTTTCTCAGCACCTAGAAAAGTGCCACCACTAAAATTAATTTTATTATTTTAAGCTCATATATCATCTCATTTGATCTTCTGAACTGATACATCAAGTAACAAACTATTATATAACATGTTTTATCTTCCTACCTTAACAATATGCCTATAAAATGAAATTGTCAAATATGATGGACGGTGTTCTATTGATGGACTGACAGTATTTGTGTGAGAAATAAAATTTAAAAATACACAATCCATAAATTATTAAATATTTATTTCATAAAATTTGTTTTTTTGCTTTTGATTCAGAAAAATCTTTGTTGTTATAATGAAATTTTTCCATAATTTGTGCCCTGCAAATCCTAATAACTCAAAGAATTGAAAAAATAAAGTATAATTATTTTGGGTCTACAAAATACAAATGTATGTGCATCAAAATATGTGCATTAAAGTAACTATTCAGAATAAAAAATAATTTGTTTTGAAATTATTTTTCTAAAATATTCAGTCATCTGATAAAAATAAGAGTGCCAAATATAATTATTAAATGTCAAAATTTCAAGTAAAATTATTTAAATAAAACTGAAATTATAACTAAATTGTTTAATTAAAATAGTATTAGCAGTTCGAGTGTTAAGTGTCCTACCAGTTACCAGGAGAAATAAATGGAATTCATACCCACTCATTCAAAATAACATGGATTGGGGGCCGGCCCTGTGGTGTACTGGTTAAATTCACATGCTCCACCTCGGTGGCCAGGGATTTGCAGGTTCGGATCCCAGGCGCAGACCTGGCACCACTGGTCAAGTTATGCTGTGGCAGCGTCCCACATAAAATAGAGGAAAATTGGCAAGAATGTTAGCTCAGGGCCAATCTTCCTCACAAAAAAATAAAAATAACATGAATTGTTTAATATTACACAATTTCTCTCAGCTACCACATTCAACCATTGCAAATACCGTTCTAATTTGTGAATACCTCTGGAAGCGAGAACAGATACAAAAAAAGAAGCAAGATGGAAGCTCAGCATTATTGGAAAGTGATTCTCGCCGTGTGAGAAACTTTTGCTCTCTTGTTGAGAGGAAAGATTTAAGAAGAGCTTCCAGAACAGTCTTCCCAAGGCTTTGAAGCCATGTCCCTCTCCAAAATGGGCAATGGAACAACCCTCAAATCCTGGAGTTGGATACAGCAACCTTTTTTGGGAGGACATAGAACAAGAGATTTTGAAAAATATTTCCTGGTGGCCTGAAAGTAGTCACAAGAGCAGATATATGCACTGACGGGCACTGTGCTAGTGCCCACGTGCCTTTATGCACTCTGATAAATTCACTTGATTCTTCTTTGTAATATGCAGGGCCCTCTATCATGCAGGGCGCAGAGCAGGGGACCCTTTGCCAGAGTCTAAAGGTGTGCTTCTCCCAATGATCTAACGAAGCCAGTGCTATCGCTATCTTCATTCAAGGATGTGAGCTGAGGGGCACATAATGGCTTGATTTACCCAAAGATGGCCAGCCAGTAAGTGGGAGAGTCAGGTCCAACCCAATCAAGTTGAATTCAGTGCCCAAGACTTAAAAACTACACAGAATAGTAGCGTGAACCTTTTAGAACTACTAATGATTGAGTTACCTGCTGCTTCCTACCCTCTCCTTAAGACCTCAGAACTCTTCAGTCTTCAACTCTTTCCTTCCCTACTGCTAGGGAGTTGATTGACGTCCTGTTGCTTTTTCTAACCTCCTGTAACCCCTTTGCTCTGAATTGTTTCTCTACTTATTATTTTTATTGCTTTCTTTTTTTCTCTCCCTTCCCTTCTCTCCCCTTCCCTTCCCTGTGATTACATTCGTCTGTCTTCAGTCAGTCCCACCAATCCTGTTTCAGATTGTGCAATGCCAAATAAAAAATGTCTTTGATCTGTCTGTCATTGTTCTTCATGAGGACAGAGATTTTATATCAACAAATTGAATCATAGAACTGCTAAATTATGGAAATCATATTATTTTGACAAGTACTTTTTATTTGTATTTGTCTGTCTTGCCACATTTTAATTGTTCATGGAAAACAGGAAGACTTAAATGGGTGGCACGTGATTAAACTTTGTGATAGTTTTGGATCCCAACGGAATTTTCCATATGGACAAAGCTACTCTTTTAGTTATTCAGGTTTCATTTTTGCTTGTGATAAAGAAAGTACATATTGATTCTCAGTGTCTCTGAAAACTGAGTGAACATACATATTGCAGAATTTTTCTGTAAGTATAAGAATATTTCTTTTAAATTTACTTTTATAAAACAATTTTCTCCTATTTTAGTTAGGAGTTGCATTGAATGTTGTGTTTCCAGTGAACGTGGATAGTGCTATAAGGTATACCCATAAAGTAATGAAACACATTCTACAATGCGCAGCAGATCATTGAATTACTTTACAGTTTTAAGAGAAATTGCTTAAACTTCTGTTTGCAATTATTTCAGAATGAGAGGGGAGTAAAATGAACTAGTTTCAGCCTTTGCAGAAAAAACTTTTCAAATAGTATTGTTATGATTACGTTACCATGATGAGAAAAAAGCAAGCTATACTGTGCAGATTCACATGGGAAGTGAGTTTTGCCTTAAAATGTGCTATAGGTAAGAAATAAATTTGTGTTAGTAGAATCTGGCCACAAAATAATTTTAACCCTTGAGTATTAAATTTTTGTTCCCTTATAAAATAAAGCAATTGAGCTAATATTAATTACTTCTCTTTATCTCAACGTCTTAGGAGAAAAGGAACCTCTGAGATGTATGTTCACATTTTCCATGTAACAATCTGGGAGGAAAGGGATCAACAGCGTGCTGATCCCACTCTTACGTATTGAAATAAGATGAAAGAAACACTGAAAGAGAACTGATACCCTGTGGTGGTTTGGGTGAGGTACTGTGCATAACTTCCTTATTTACTTCGTGCTTTGAGATGGAGTTCAATTGTAATGACTTTACCTATGAAAAAAGTACCAAATTGGGGCCAAATAAAGTCAATCTTGGCCCCATAGTGGACTATTTAGTTCACATTCTTCATCAGCTACACGCATCCCAAGGGAGTTTCTTAGACTTTTCCACTTGGCGACCATGGATGGAAGAACGATAAGGGTGAAGCGGGTGGATAGGCATTTGACATTACTTCCTTTATTAAAAAAAAATGGTTATACCCATAAAATATAAACTACATGTACATACACACACGCACACACACACCCAGGTTGTTAAGGTGATTGATTCTAAAACCATGTGGATGGGCTAGTAATTTTGATGAGGTGGTTCCCTCTCCTCAAATTTCTCAAATTTCTACAGCTAATATCATTATTGAACAGCTTTCTTATCATTAGTACACAAAAATACATAAGATGACTTCAGTTTTCAGGAATTCAGAATTCTACCCACACCCTGTGTCTATATAGTACATCAATCTCAAATGTTTCTATGGCTTCTTTTTTAAGAATCAAGCAGCAGCAAAGAGATGATAAGGATCCCGAAACCAAGCATTGGATTCCACTTCTTTTGATTAGACAGTGCAAAAGCAGGAGGAATTTGTGTTTTCATTGGCTGATAATAGCTATAAATGATAATAAAGATAGCTGTTAAATAGTGAGTGTCTACTATGCTGAATGCTTTACATATGATCTCATTTAAATCCCCAGCAACCATTGTGATGGTTCAAGCAGAGACTCTGGCACTGCACTAGCAAGGTTTTCATTCTGGTTTCAGTGTATCATGAACTGTGTGGCACTGAGTAAGCTACTTAACTTTCTTAACTTTCTGTGACCCAGTTTTCTTATCTGCAAAATGCTGATGTAATGATAGTACCTACTGCCTAGAGTTATTATGAAGATCCTGAGTTGGTATTTGCAAGATGCATAGAACAGTACCTGGCATACAGTAATACATACGGCAGCCAACCCTACAAGGATAGCGATGCTTTCTCCATTTCAGACAAAGAAACTGAGTATCAAGAGGCTTACCAACTTCCTTAGATTATTTGGGTGGTAGGGCCTGGATTTGGCAGCAGGACTGCAAATGAAAACGGGATTTCTGTGACAGATGTTGCCAACTCAGACTTATTAGTTATAATCTAATTAATTCTTAGAATCTACAAGACTTAGCAACTGCTTAAACTCAGGGAGTAAAACACTTCTGAATATCTGTATACTCAACAAGAAAGCTAAAAGCAAAACTCCATCTGTTATTTTTGGTTGAACCAAAACAGCAAGCTTCCGGCCACTTTCACAATGGCTTTTTAGTATCAAACACCTGAAAAACTTAGATTCATTTAGGTCATTGTCCCTCCAGCTTGAACATTAATCTGTTTTTCATTCAGTTCTTTTTATAGAATGCAATGTAATTAAGAGCATAACTAGAAACATGAAGTTGTTTATAAAAATCAACCTGTTCTGCCCGTGTCATTGGCAGGGAAAATTTTGTGTGAATTTTTTTTCCCCAGAAATCTGTATAATCACACTTGAGGCAAACATTCTTGAAAGTGAATGCTTCTTTGAACTTAAAAAGCAATTCAGAAAAGGCTTCCCAGAAGTGCATTCTGCAATTTGGGGAGGAGTGGATATCTTTTTACAAAATCACTTAGTGAGTCCTTTTGTACGCCTACACGTTTTTTTCCCTTGAGGTTTGGTGTATCAGAAAAAGGTGGTGTATTGAAGAGCTTGCCTGCTTTTGTTTACGCCTCATTTACATCGTGTAGTAGCATATCCAGCCCAGGGAATCTTAATTAATTCAAAGGCATCTCATAATAAAGCTACTGTGTGGAGAAGAAACTAGGCATTATGGCAGCAGCTAAATGCCTGGAGCATCAAGAATATTTCAGGTTTCTGGAGAAAGCCACAGCATCACAAGGGCTCCATTCTGACCTTTGCCTTCAGCCCACAGCGCCCGCTGATCTTAATGGATCCCAAACACAGGCTTCCAAGATTTTGTGCCATGCAGGGGGGCAGTAACTGAGGGGCTTTTTGATGGCTCCCTGTGTGGCATCTATGAAAAGGAAGGGGAAGGGGGTGATGACTCACACTCAGTGTGACCAACTGGGACACCAATTTTACACAAGTTTTGTATTTTTTAGAAGATATTTCTTAAGCACACACAGGTAGTCTGATTTATCAAATGGCTTTGTCCTGTATTGCTGAGTAATCCTACTATAAATGGGAAAGACACTTAGTAAACTACAGAGTGACTTAAATGAAACTTTAACCCTCATAAGTTCCAGGAGTTTCAATAAGATAAACACCCAGAAGTTTTTTTGCCTCAAATGCTCAGTTATCTTGCTTAATGAGTCTAAACAAGCCGTATGTGGAGAACTGAGAGCTGGAATACAAGGCACAGAATAAGAGTTAGAAGAGACGTGGAGACATTGCCTCTAGTTGAATTTTTCGTTGGAAGAGCAAGCTTTCCAAAGGATCCATCCATGGTAACCATTTCCATGGGGGATTTCCAAAACGTGGCATTTGAGCATAAAAATGATGAAACAGTAAAATGTGAGAAACAGTAACAATGGCAAATCAGTATGCCATTTTAATTATTTTTTTGGGTTATATACAAATATATATTGATTATAAAATAAATCTGGAAATTAGAGAAAACCACTAAGAGCAAAACAGAAATCTGATTCCTTAGAGATAATTTATTGTCCTATTATAAATACAATATACACTTCAATGTAAAAGTAACTTTAAAGCTACAGAAAATAGAATGAAAAAAGTTATTCATGACCCGTACTGATCAAGGACTAACTATAGTTGGTCACACTTGACTGTTTGGTAAAATGATGTGATTAATTTTGTTACACTAATGACATTGAAAACTTAATAGTTAATTCTCATAAAATCAACTTAAAATCTTGGATTTTAATTAAGCCTGGCCTAATTAATGCCAAGGTAAGATATGGCAGATCATGCAATCATTTCACATTCTAAATACATGTATGTAATGCTAATATTCAAAGGTCTTACATGGATCATTCTCTTTATGGAGTCAAATTTAAGAACCACAGTGCAAGTACCACATATATGTAGAAAAAAATGTATCCTCTAGAGTCCTTCACAGCCCACTGGAACCCCACGCTAACACTTTAAGAGCCCCTTTATTCACTGACTGACTCTCCATACGCAGCAGCAATTGGTTGGAAACTTCTTACAATTGAAATAGCAAAATTTTCTTTCCGCTTTTCAAACTCTTAATGTGCAGTTTCAATTTAGAAGCTCTGGCCAGTTGTACTCCCAACCTCAGTCCAGTGCCTTGTATCTCTTTATCCCATCGGTCTTCCTAAACACTGAGAAATCACAAAGGTCAACTTTCTTTCCCTCAGAATACGGGGAAGGAGAGAAATTCAGTTGCAAGTAACTATTTGTGTGTGTGGGTAGGAGATGGAGAAAGGAAAAACTGTGAGTGCTTTCCTGGTAGTTTATTTTTCACACGTCTTATGACCAAAATTTGCAGTTTTGTTGGATTCCATTTGCAGTGTCCTATTTGAACTATAAAATTGAGGCATTTTTTTTTATTATGGCCTTGGTATTATGCAATATCCAATAAGCTACATTAAAACGTTGCAAAATTGAATGTAGGGGGGTGTATGTGTGTGTGGGTGTGGGTGTTTTGGGTAAATGTGTCACTGTACATTTGAGCAAACAGTTACTAGTACAAAGTTAAAGAAAGGGACTTTGGAACTTAAATAAATAAATAAATTGAGCAATGTTCATCAAGAGAAGAGATGTCCAGGATATTTTTTGTATAGTATCAGAAACTTGTCTGTAGACAGGGAAATCTTTTCATGAGAAGGGACTAGAGTGAGTTATAAATAATTCTGCGAACAAGGAGAATTATTATAATCTTGAAGAATAAAAATGAAATAACATGACAAGAAAAGGAAAAATAACATTTTTTAAAATGAAAACTTCACACGTACACAAAAAAAGAACAATAAAGTTACTGGAATTTTATGACTTACTATTATCACCTTACATGGAATGCAGACCATAAATGCTAAGAATTGAATTAATTGTCAGCTAGCTGGGTTAAATGCATATTCAAATAGGTGTTATTGTGGCTTAAATTATAATTTACATCAACTCTCCTTCATGGGTATTAGGGTGATTCTTTTCTGAATAACAACATTTGAAGTGGAAAAAATAGACAAAATTCCTGATATATAAGGAGAAATTTTAAGTTTCTTTTTTATATATGCCACAGAACTACCAAAAGTATAAAGTTAATTGAATTATTTTAAACCAAAACTGATATTTCTATTCTGAAACACACTGAATTATCTCATCTGACTCCCTACAGTTCTTCTCAAATCGAATCTGCCTGAGTCACCTGAGGGTCTTATTGAAATGTGGATCCTGTTCAGTAGGTACATGGTGGGCTGAACCTATGCCTTTCTAAGGCGCTCCCACATGTTCTTGGTGCCATGGTTAGTGCTGCTGGTCAAGTTCTCAGACCATGTCTTGCATAGCCAGTGTTTATACCAGCCTTGTCCGTTAGTACCTTCTGTGATAATGGAAATGTTCTATGTCTGTAAATGGCTATTGAGCACTTGAAATGTGGCTACTGTGACTAGGAAATGGAATTTTTATTTCATAAAATTTTAATTAAATTTATATAACCACACATGACTGGTAGCTACCTATTGGACAGTGCAGGACTCTACACAATGTAAGTTGTCAGAAAATTGTCACTTGTATGTGGTCTGTGCAAATGCATAACATCTTTGAATGTACTATACTCTAGAAGTCTTTTTGAGAACACAGGTGCACTTGCTGTGGGACAGTGCACTTCAATGAATTCTTTGGGTGAGATTTACTATCCTGGTAGCTACTCACGGAGAAAGTTCATTCCCGAGTGTTCTGAATTTTGCCTGCTGAAGACGGGAAAATAGGAAATAAGTCATCAAAAAATGTTGCAGATTACCAAGGATCTTTTAAAGCAAAATAGTTTTTTCTTTCCCTTTCAGCTGAGTGAAGTACCCACGAAGGCATATACACAATAGAAACAAGAGTTGTAGGCAATCAGAACCTTAGTTTGCCAAAATGATTCCAATTTCAGATAGGCTTTTACACTATGATTGTTTCCAATACGATAAGGGCAACATCAAAGTCATTTCTGAGCCATGTGACAAAGCAGCTACGTGTCATGAACTTGAAGCCCAGACATTTGATCATAAACTAAATTCTGACTTTATACTGATATCACTCACTCCCCAGCTTGGCCTTGAGCAAGGTGCTTCTCATCATAATATTCAGCTCACACACATAAACATGGAAACATAATGACAAATGGTGATTTGAATATTCGTTGCTCAAATAAGTATAATCATAATGATACCAATACGGTGATAAAAATAAGAATATCTTACCCTTGTAAATTACTTTGAACTTTACAAAGAAGTTACATATGATATTTTTATTAATTTTGAGTTAAGATAGCAAACAAAATGTCTGAGAAAAACAGCTGTGTTTTTGTTTTTGCGTTTTTTGTTGTCGTTGTTAGTATGCTTCCAAAGATATAATCTCAAGCTCGTTCAGAGATGTGTTCTGATGCTTCACAGCCGTCTCTTTCCCCTCTGCCTCTTCTTCCTCCTCCTTCTCATCATTGTGATCATCTTCGTTTGATGACAATGTCCCTAAAGACTAGAGTAGAAATATCAGTATTTTTCATGTCTTCTTGAAAGCCAGTGGCATTTTATGCAGGAATAAAGGTACCCTTCAATTTATAAAAATTGTTTTCCCTCTTCTAAAACCTACCTCTTGCCAAAGCCCTTTCCTGAGTAGGTTAAAGAAAATTCACTTCCAAAATCCAAAAAATTGGGAGAAAAATCAAGGGCTACTTTCGGTTGCTAATAATTATCCAAAACAAAAGGGTAATATTGAAAACAAACTTGAACAGTGTCCATGTCCTCAAATAACATTTATCTTAAAAGCTCTGTCTTTGAAAGTCATAACCAGAATTCTGACCTCTAAAAATATTCTCAGTAAAGTGTGATCTTGCTATTATTTTCTTTTTTTTTAAAGATTGACACCTGAACTAAATCTGTTGCCAATCTTTTTTTTTTGTTCTTCTTCTCCCCAAAGCCCCCCATACATAGTTGTATATTATAGTTGTAGGTCCTTCTGGCTCAGGTATGTGGGACACCACCTCAGCATGGCTTGATGAGCAGTGCTAGGTTTGCGCCCAGAATCCGAGCCGGGGCCACGGAAGCAGGTTACACGAACTTAACCACTCGGCCACGGGGCCAGCCCCTATAATTTTCAAATTATAAACAGTGTTTAACACAATCAGTTTGATTTGATGTTCAAGGGATGTGAACAAAAGAGCATCTCAAAGCTTTACACATGCTCAAATAAGCAAAGTCAAATATGTCTATATTATTCGTGTTAGAAAAATTCCAAAACGGCGTCAAGATCATTTCAGGCTGATCCTTTTGCAAATTTTTATCAACATTTTTTAATTTTTTAAAAAAAGTTCTATCACCTCCTAATATAAGTGGAGAAAAGGCTAAACATTCAATTACAAATACAAGAACATATAATATCATTTGATCTTGATAATGTAACAGCCATAAAAGCATCCAGTATTAGAGCTTTCTTAACGGCTTCTGAGAATTTCTTCCCTTAACACATATCACTATTGTTCATGATTTCTTCTGACTTGGATCTGGAATTTTCACCAGTGTAAGTTTTAAATAAGAGGATAATTCATTCAGATTCTGTTTCAGAACGTTGATAGGTGACCTGAGTCCAGTTGTTTTGCAGTAACCATGCATAGTTCTGCACATTCACCAAATCTTATAGGACAGAGTAGAGCTAGCAGTATTCTTATTTATTTTGTTAGACTGATATATGTGTAAAATTTGTAAATGGATGCATTTGTCCTGTTTTTTGCTTCTAAGACCTCAAAAGCGTAATCTATTTACGTTAAAGATGCTTTCTTTTTTCAATTTATCAACTAATGTAGGTTAAAATGCCTACTTTGCACAATATCCAATTCTTGAAACCTGAAGGCATAAGAAACAATTTTTAGGTGGGTCAAAATATCTTCAGTTCCAGGACTGTTACTTTAATATACAATTATGATGCCATTAGATTACTGTGTGTCCAATAAGTCTATATTATGGAATTATGTTTATGGACATAGGAAGAGCTTAATGAAACATTTATAAGTGTAAAGTTCCTCAAAACATACATTTATTCAATGTTATATTGGTTCTATATTTTTATAAAGAGAAACAGAGGTATACAGACAAACGTGAAACCAAATATCTGTAAAGATATTCATCAAAATTGTATTAATGGTTATTATTAGGTTGTAGAATTATGGATAATTGACTCCATTTCTCCATATGATTTTGGAAGTTTCAGATATTAAGCATGAACTACTTTCTAATTGGAAAATATATTATTTTATATACACATATGTGTATGTGTGTTTAATTTCTTTTTCTTCAAAAACATTTCTCTCTAAAATCTACTTCCTGTAAAAGTTTTACAGTAAGCAAATATTTAGTCTTAAATAATAACATTAAAAACCTCATTTTTATTATATTATAAGCTTTTCTGCTAAAAATAAACTATTCTTTAATCCTTATTAACACAAAGAATAGACGTCAAGGTTACAACAGCCATCAAAGTTAAGAGGGCAAGGACCTTATTCTACAATTAAGGTTTTTCTAGCACGATAAAATTGCCGTAAATAAAGCAATTTGCCTTTTTAATGCTTAAAGATGATTTAACATCAGCCAAACCCAAGTAAAAGCAATCCTCACAGAGGAGCTTTATCCCCTGATGGCTGAGATGAAAGAGTTTTACTGTTTGTTTACTTCTTCAAGGAAAACAAAATACCATTGAGAGAATGAATTAGGCAATTTAACAATTGACAATTGGAAAATTAGGCAATTTAACAGTATGAATCACTAACTACTCCTTCTGGAGAATAATTTATCCTGCCATATTTCGTGAAATCTGAGAGCTAGTTTAGGTAGCAAAGTTAGTGATAATCATGATAAACTGTAGTACTCAATTCAATGCATTTCAGCAGATACTCATGAACATACTAGTTTCATGAGTTCATACTCACGAAATACTAGTTTGTTTTTCTAGGCTGTGAACCTAGTCATTCACAACGCTAGCTCTGGAGACACAATTCCCAAGTAGAATCTGGATCCAGCACTTCCTAACTCCTAAACATTGGACAAGTTACACAACCTCTTTCTGCCTCAGTTTCCTCAGGTGTAAAATGAGGATTATAGCTTCCTCATAGGGTTGAATAGGCTAGAAATACGAGGACCCAAACACATTTCACCAAGCAAAATCAGAAAATGTCACCTTCTCAAATGCAAACAGTACGTCTTCAGCATCACCCATCTAAAAAGGTGATTAATAGATGGGCTTATAGAGTATCTCACGTTAGTCCCAAACTTTTTTTTAAATTTTACATATTTAATCAAAGAAGCCAAAGTGTTCATTAATTGTATTGTAATATACCTGAGATAATATTTGTATGTGTCTTTGATAAAGAGAATTAAAGAAGAAAATTATATCATTGTATCTGTAACCAGTGTACGGATCAGTATTAAATTGGAAGGGTATAGACAGGAAATGATTTTATTTTTCTTCCATCATTACCTTCAAACATTTGCAGTTAACTCTTTCTTCATCGTCCTTTAAAGACTCCTTGAGTAAATTCATAATTCTCTGCCAGTTTTAGGTTTTAAATTCCAATCCACTCTAATCCAATTTAAAATGTCAAGTTCATGTCCAATTTGTTGCTCAGATCCTCTCCTCCCTCAGTGCTGGTGACATGGGTCAGAAAAGTAAAGAGGGCAGGGTCAGCTCTTCCATATCCCCCTCCTTTCCTGGGTCCATTTCCTCCAGAATTTTGAAGACCAGGACTAGTGTTTAGAGCAAAGGGGGCAAAGACTTTTTACTTAACCAAGGTATTACAGTTCTCTCTTGCCTTTTGTGGTTTCTCTGGCAACCTCAACTGACTGTGCCATTGAGCAGCAGTAATGCCAGAGGCCAGACCATGGGACACACATGTGAGGGGTGGGGCAGTCACGTGATACAACTTTCAAATTTCTGCAGTGCCAACTTGATCTTCATCCTCAGTGCATTGTGGATGTTTCAGTGTTTGACTACTGCTTATCTCTCTAACTCATCTCCCTCTAATTCTGGTCTCTCCCCTGCTAGGTCTGCCCAGGGGATAAAACATCAAGTTTGCTGCATACAAAGAAGTCCATCCAGGAAATCAGTTGCCAATCTCACCTTCTTTCATGTACCCCCAGTCTCTTCTATTGATTCTTTTGGAGCTGACCCCATTTGGCTTTATAGGAAGAGAAGGAAAAGAAGTCAAAACATCCTTCCTCAGGTAGAAGACTCAGGATTCCTTGAATGTATTGAATTTTCTAGGGGTTGGGAGGGAAGATGAGGATTCAGGAAGTGATGGAGAGTAGCCAAGCTGATTTGGACACTTTTTGGTAAGCCCTGGACAAAGTTCTGGACTCCACTGTTTTCAGTTCTGTTTTGAATAGGCCTGTGGTAGGTAGAATAATGGCCTTCCAGAGAAGTCCATGTCCTAATCTCTGGGACCTATGAATATGTAACATCGCATGGCAAAGGGGAATTAAGGCAGCAGATGAATTTAAGGTTAGTAATCAGCTGGACTTAAAATGGGGATGTTGTCCTGATGGATTATCCAAGTGGATCCAATGTCATCACAAGGGTCATTGAATATGGACAAAGGAGGCAGAAGAGTCAGTGTCACAGTGATGTGACATGAGAGTTGACCAGCCCTTGCTGGCTTTGAAGGTGGAGAGGGACCACAGCCAAGGAATGCAAGCAGCCTCTAGAAGCTGGAAAAGGTAAGGAAACAGATTCTCCTCTAGAGCCCCCAGAAGGAATGCAGCCCTGTGGACATGTTGATTTTATCCCTATGAGAACCATTCAGACTTCTGATCTCTAGAACTGTAAAATAATTAACTTGTGCTGTTTTAAGACACCAAGTTTGCAGTAATTTGTTTCAGCAGCAATAGGATGCTAAACAGGGTCCTAGTAATTAATTTTATTATTTAAAAGAATACCTCTTTCCTGTTTCATGACCAAGAGAGACCCACATCATGATTTTCTAATGTCAGTGTTCTGCTTTACTTTGAAAATACAGCCTGGTTGACTAATATGGTAAACTAGACTGTCCATTCATATTCATCACACTTTGCTCCAAGACCATGTTTGGAAAGTCATGTTTCCATTGAATTTTTTTTCCTTAGGAACATTAATACATGTGAGAGAGTGCATCATCCTGGTCAGACAACTGTTCATCTCTTTTGCACTGAAATGGTAGGCTTTAACACACGAAGGAAAGTTCAACATGTCAAGTCAAGAAATTTGAAATGAATTCAGTAGCCACTCAGCAGTCACTGAGTATTTTTGAGCAGAAAAGAGATCTCCTAAGAATGAAATTATGAAAAATTACTCCAGGAGTA
Organism: Equus quagga; assembly: GCF_021613505.1. Classification (NCBI taxonomy): domain Eukaryota; kingdom Metazoa; phylum Chordata; class Mammalia; order Perissodactyla; family Equidae; genus Equus; species Equus quagga. Next base: position 85,586,941 of record NC_060275.1, read on the forward strand.
GTGCATAGAATGGATGGGAGAAGGAGGATAGACAATAGAGAAACACTTAGAGATTTATTGCTATAGTATAGGCAGACGATTATAAGTATCTGAAACTAGGGCATGGTGATGACAACAAAAAGGGAGATATTAAGGAAAAATAAATTGTGTCAATACATTTTAGCAATTAACTTGATATGAAAGGACAGATATGAATGAGTCAAAAATAAACCCTAATTTTTGTATCTAAATGATTAGGGACTAAAGGTATCAAAGTGCGGTGGAAAAACCTCTGTGGAAAGAAAGAAGATCATGATAATGTTGAAATAAATTTCTAGACTCCAAATGGAGCTGCTCCTGCCTGGGGTACCACTTCAGCAAAATGAAACTTAGAAAAACTTCAGTGTCCCTGTAAATGCTCTGCTTGACCAGAAACACAGTATATCCAGTCAGCCCATCCCCAAACGTCGTCAACTCTGGGCTCTATACTATTTCCTTCTTCCTTACTCATTTTTTTCCTTATTCTATTTTTTTCTTTCTTGTTCCTCATTCCTTATCCTATAAAAGCTTCCTGCTTTTCACCCCACTTTGAAGTTCTCTGGACCCTTGGGAGCACAGACTGCTCACTTCATGAAGTGTTCAAGTTTGTTTGTATCACCTAAATTGTCTTCTTTAATAATTTTTAACAATAATAAAAGCATTAACACTTTTCTACACATTTTACAGCTAAAAAGCACCAGAAATTTAGACTGGGAAAAGTAAACATTAGACACTATGACATATTTCCAGAGTGGAAACTCATTCTACCCCTATACCATT